>NW_026623940.1:0-99363 GCF_030028575.1 Malurus melanocephalus | reverse complement strand
AGAAGAGAAGAGAAGAGAAGAGAAGAGAAGAGAAGAGAAGAGAAGAGAAGAGAAGAGAAGAGAAGAGAAGAGAAGAGAAGAGAAGAGAAGAGAAGGGAAGCCAGGCTGAATAAAAGACAGTTGGAATACATAAATTTACTAGTCCTCTTTGTTCCCTGATATGCTGAGAAGACAGAACTCATCAAGTAGCCAGCATGAGCTTGCAGTTACAGTACTAATGGTTTATTTAACTGGCTTTCTGACAGAAGCTAGAAAGATACCATTGTGTTTATCAGTTACTCACGGCAGATATCAGGAGTTCTCCAGAAAACACAGGCCTCAGCCTTGGTACACTCTTGGGCATACGCAGCCACTGCAGAACAGAAGCACTCACAATCTCCACCACTGTCACAAGAGCAGGCATCATGAACACAAGCTTCATAGAAAGGATGTGGATTCACCTGTCAGGAAAAGAAATTATGCCCAGTTCATCTCTAAATTAGTTTTTAAACTAATATGTTTGAGAGCTCTTGATATATGGGAATTGAGCTGGGCAGGAATGAGACTGTGTCTAAGAGTCACAGCCAAATCACAAACATTTACAGTCTTGAAGCTGCTCAATATATTTTGGGGAATAATAGACCTAAAATCATATAGCTCCTTCACAGTTTGCTATGGCTGAAAAAAATGAAAAAGTAGGAGTCCTTGGCAGTGCCCACATATTCTAACAGAGTTCCATTTTAGTGCTCCCAAAACCAATTTGAATTGATGCCAGTGAAGTTTAATCTTTCAGCAAGCTTTGCCAAATGGTGAACAGTGTCAGAAAGGCTGCATTCACAGCAAACACGAAGCATATAATTTTATGCCTGCCAGTTTTTTTGAGTTTATCCAATGACTCATTTTAAAAAGTTGGTTGTTTTGGTTTTTTTTTGGCTTGAGACTGCAAGATGAGAAATTTAGACTGGATTTTTGCTGGAATAAAAAACAAACCACGTGGAAACATGGAATAAATTAATTAAATTAACAGTTGTTTGTGACTTTTCCACTGTGAGTTAAGAACAAACAGTTGTTAATATTGCCATACTTCAGAAAAGAGATGAGAAATAAAGAGAAGTCCTCTCTGTGTACTATACTCTGGAAAGTGTGGGCTGTCACCGTGTTTGCTGTGGCATTTTGGAGGCACAGTACCAGCAGCTGCCTGTCTAAACTATGTGATGTCGGTGGTCTCCAAGAATATCATTCTGTGGGTTGAATATTACATGAAGTAGCAGCTTCTTCAACAGCCACCTTTCATGTTTGAATTTCCATCAGGAGATGGGTCTGATGATTATAAAGTCCTTCAGAACTTTGAATACTGACTGTTTCTCAACAAGATGTGGTGCAATTGCAACAAACAAAGACCTATTCAGGCTAAATTTCTGAAGCTAACTTGCAAAGCAGTAGCAGTGAAACTGTAGTTATGAATATGGGTTTGTACAGCTGGGGCTGCCATCACCACTGACACAGTGCCATTGCTACAGAGACTTCAGACTACTTTGCTGCCATGTGAAAGGTACTAACACCCATGGCTGTACTGAAGACTTAATTGAAGATCACTCTATTTAACCATCTCTTCATTAACTTCTGATGCTCTTTTTGGTTCTGCATTTTCAGAAATGTGCTGTCCCRTCACCTACTGTCTTCTACAAACCTTGGAGTGACAAATTTTGAAGACTTCACTGTGGATGATGCTGCATTCTTTCTCTGCCCAGGACTTCCGGTGTGGTTTCAAATCACAAGGCTTAATCTCTCCTGTTACATCTGGGCACATGGGAGACTGCTTCCAGGAATTTCCAAACTTCAGAGGATTAGCATCCTGCAGTCCACTCCTTGCTGTAAAGTCATTGTTTGACTTGTCATCAAAGTTGCCACACAGACCACAAACTTTGCCCTGAAAAAGAAAATTCAGTTTTTAAATATACCATGGAAGTGAGAAACAGGCTCTGGTAAAATAAGAGCAAAACATTGACAAGAAAAATGACAAATGGCTGTCTGTGTAAATGATGACTTTCACCTTTACTGCCAAATCATTTGTACAGAAAGCAAATCTTTATTTGTCTGTCCTCAGCAAACTATTCCACTGACACGTCTTCCCTCTGTGAAATCAATTATATCTAGTGTATTTCCATATCTCTGTCTCCATATTCAACTGAAAACATTAAAAGATGGCCAAGCTGAAAGGGATTAATTTATTATCAATTCATCTCAATTTATCATAACTCACCTATTAATATAAGCCTAAGGTAATTCRTTTCTGCTCCAAGCTGTTTTTCTTAAAGGTCTCTAACATAATGAGCACCATTTCTTCATTCATGGAAAAGAAATGACAGGGACCCATTTTTCTTGAAAGAAAAATGTATCAATTTACCCTCAATAGTGAATTTTTGGTAGTGCTATTTAAGGTCCACCAGCCCCCTCAAGAAACAGTATGTTCCTGTTTGTACAAAGCCTCAATACTTTCCAGTTCAGCAAGCTGATTTTCAGGAACCAGAAATATGGCCATATATTGCATGGTTTTAACACAGACCTGACATTGCATGTAGGTTTCCAAGCACATGTGCAGTCAGTCCACATGCTCTAAATTACTTTGGATSATTGGCTCTCAATACTCATAAATTCAAGAGTGCCTGAGATGTTTATCTCTACTGCAATAAATGCTATGCATTGTGATAGACTGTAATAAACTCCAGAAGCACTTCTGCAATTGTGATGGTAATAATGCAAGCTAATCATCAGGACACTGAGGATGTAGGAATTAGACATGGAGTCAGAATAAAGGAACGTTTATTTTTCCTTGTCTATTCATAATACTACTTCAGAAAAAGWCAGGCACTCACTTTGTAGTCAGGACTCAGCTTGATGAAAACAGTAGTCTTCTTGTCCCAGATCAGCATCACACCATTGCTAGCTTCAATAACCAGGTACAGGCCGACTGTCCTGTTCCAATACTGCACATCACCACCAAYATCTCGCTGAATTTCTCTGTATTCTTTGTTCTCCAATTTCAGTTCAGTTTTCTGAAAGATAAAAAGAGAAATATTGTATCACTAATTTATATGATTAGACAAAATATTAGATACTCGTTACAATACAACTCATTCTGAAATCCATAGCTCAAACTCTGGGATGACTTCCAAGATGGCAGGGAGTGGTGTAGCACTTCTGTAGTTTTCATCACCTGAGAATTTACACTTTTGCAGAATAATTTGATAGGGCCTCGCCTCTAATGCTTGCTACAGCTGCTTTTAGGGGCATGACTTTGGAGCATTACTTTTCTGATACTACTTGATTACTGACATCTACTGACTGAGTATCATCACTCACCCCCAAAAACATTTTGATAGCCTTTGAGCAGGTGACTCCYGTAGTTCCACAAGGGACATTCTCCGTGATGATACTGAATGAGCCGCTGGAATTCTTGTCACCACAAAAGTCCTATTGCAAAAGACAAAAAAAGAATATGAGAAAATCAGGCAGAATATTTTAGTTATATATCATAATAATTGCAATCATTTAAATCTTCACTTACAAATGTGAGATGCTACATGCACATAATTTTACAGATGCACAGTCATATATGCATACTTCTATTCATACATATAAACAGTTAACACAGCCAGAGAAAAAGAGTGGGACAATAAAACGAGTAATATTTCTTTAAATATATGCTTCAAGTGTCTATGCTTAGGATTTGGATTTATTTCACAAATGACAGTTAAAACTCACTAYAACATAGTTCTGCTACATATAATTTATGATACCTATATCTGAAAAAAAAAAAAGCTACATTCATACAGCTTGCCTCCACTGAAAATACACAATTTATCCTGGCAGAATATGTGAACACCTCAGGAACAGTGATGGCAGACAATAAGGAAGGAAAAAACCAAAAAGAAAAGTAGATCTTTGAGGCAATCAAATTCCATTTCAGCCCTCCKGTTGAGCATTACCTGAGTAGCCACATATTCACAGCTCCCATCAAAGTCATAGAATTTCCCATCAAAAGTGATGTAATGGCCACTTCCATATATCATACAGGTTCCATAGCACACCTCCTCAGTGCATTTCCAAACCCCTTTTTGGCAGGTACTGGAAAAAAAGCAGAAAAGTTTAATTTTCAGATCTCACCAACAGTGTGGTTTGAAAAACTGCAGAACAAACCAAGCAGCTGCCTGATATAATGTGATAATGWTCAAAAATCCAAGCCCCAACTTCAATTGTTTAGCCTATTTTTAAGCCTGTAACACTATTTTTACTCTGTTCAACTACAATTTTTAGACCTGATAACATTTATATTTAAAAAATAAGTGAGTTTTCCAACAAGAGACGCCTACTGAAAACAAAGGTAACTGCTGCCCCCATATTTCCCACAGAATCTGTATCTTCTCAGCAATAAGTATACCTGAAAATTAAGCATGTTATTTCTAGCTTTTGCAGCCACTGTAGTACATAATCCTAGACATGACTGTTAATATACTGCACAGAATACATTTTAGAAAAGAGTATAAAATTATAATTCACCAGGTGTTGCAGTCCACTTTTATCTTGTCTCCAGAAGAATACCACTCATTGTTATGCATGCATGGGCAGTCCTTTTCCTCAACACAGYCCCCTCTGCCATCATCAAATAGACCTTCAGGACACACACAGCCTGAGACACACTCTGTCTGGAACTGAGGAATATGAGGAGAAATGGTTACCTTATGACAAAGCACTGTATTTTAATTGCACTTCTTCGTGAGCACTCTTTMAAAACTGCATTTACAACCAAACAGCCTAATATTGATTAGTATTATAAGGTTCTTTTTATCTAGGTTTCTAATCTTTGGGTTTTTTTTTTTAATTTTTGATTGTCTAAGAACCCAAATTCTTTCTCACTTGGAAATTATGATTGTACTGAAGACACAGTAAAAAGAAAGAGGAGAGGGAAGCCATAAGGGGATTCATCATGAAAATGTCAACAGATTAATATCATTGGGGGGAAAATAAGGGAAAATTAAAACAAAGAGAAATAAACTGTTAGTTACAACTGTATGTGCTATGTAGCACCAGGTCATTTAAAGAATACAGAATAAAGAAAGCAAGACATACAGAAAAGTTGAATACATACATGATCAGTTTGAGGAGTATGACAGCTAAGTTGTACAGGTGTTTGTGAAGTCCACTTTGAGGATGYATTGCAGTCGAAGTATGTCTTGTTAGAAGAACATTCTCTTTCACCTGAAATGTACATCGTTGGTTTAGATCAATCAAAAAAGGGCAAAAGAAATTTGAGTGAAAGGTGGTAGTTTCAGAGACAGAAATCTCAGYCTATCCTTATGAAAAAAATAGGCTCAGTGAAGAAAAAACAAAGTGAAAATGAGTTACTGTTTTAAATAAAGAGAAAAAAACACTCAAAACAAGTAAGTGGAAAATTCAAAAGGGAGGTAGGTTTGGGTTAGGAGGTTGATTATGGGTTTTATTCTAGTTTAGYTTAAAGAATGTCACTTACTTTTCATTCTTATTTTCACTGAAGTGCACTGGATCTTTGCATTTCGGCAAACACTAGAAAAGGGAAGTAAGTAGAAATTAGAAAAAAACCTAAGCCACATATCTTCAATTTAAGTCTGAGGATTTGTTTATGTAAATCTGAGAGTATTTATTAAAGATGTCCTGCATAATTTCTACAGAAATTTCAATGTCAATTCTGTTGAGCCACACTCATGAGTTTTAATTGAAGAAAAAGTGTAGCAAGATTTTAGGCATAACGTACAGAAAGGTTATGCTTTAAAGAATGACAGCTATTCTATTAATTGTTAATACTATGTTTTGTGGTAACTCAGGAAATAGAAAATAATAAAACAGGTAATAATGATCATTTGAATCAAAGCCTCCATTTGGATACACAGTGTATTTTCATGTCTATTCCACTTATGATGCAAATTTGTTGACATATATATGTCTTCTGCTGGATGAAAGAAGGTATTTCACAGTTTGCACTAACAACTTAGGCAGCAAACAGTTACCAGAGTTCATGGCAAAACATAACAGAATCATGAACTTTGTTTATAAAAGCCTATGCTACAGTAAATACATATTCCAGGAACCTTCCTCCAGTGGAAAACACAAGCTATCTGTGTCTGCTAGAAAAAGAAACATAATGTGAAGTTAGCCTTTTATCTTCCTCTCTCCTTCTGCTCAACAACACCTTATTAACAGTGCAGCTTCAGAATAACATTTATCTGTGAAGGCCAATAYTCACACCTCCAAAGCAAGCTGCTCTTCCCAGTTATTGTTCAATCGCATTGCAACACAATAATGCTTTGCTCAGCATGAAATTGCTCAGCATTACAAATGTTCATTAAAGTACCAAAAACCTAAGTACCTTATACCTAATAAGCAATTTTAAAGGGTTTTTTTTTTCCCCAAAACAACAAGCCAAAATGAAACATACCAGCGTTCTCCATCTTTTGTGAAATATTCCCCTGATTCCAGGTATGATCCCTTGTAATAACATGGGCACTGGGAGATGGGCACACAGTTATCCTGGTTATCCAAGTATGTATTTTGTGGGCAGCCACAGCCATCCACAGGAGCAAAGTGCTGCGAGCAATACTTTTCACCATCAGCAAGGGAACGACAGGTTTGCTGGCACATTGTAAGATTGTAAAGGAAGACCTGATTTCCTGGGCAAGAAGATGCTTCACTACCTGGAGGAAAAATAAACAAATTGATAAATAAGGTATGCAGAATGGACAATTTGATCTTGGCATTTCCATTTTGGTTTCTTTGGCTGTGCCCAATGTAATGATAAAAACATTCCCTTAAATCTTATTAAAGTACAAAAATATCAGAAGTCACATGTAACACTAACCTAACTTTAACAATTGAATATTTATTTTTAATGACTACTGACAGTTTCTACTTTCATACCCCTATTTGTTTCACATACTGATAATCAGATAGGGAGCACACTCCAATAAACTCCTAGTCTCAACCATTCTAAACTGTTGACAAAATTCAAGTGCAATGAGAAACAAAGACACTGATAAACAAATGCATGGTAAAAGCCCTGATGGCTGCGATTCCATTAGTAAATGAAATTATATTAGCTAAACTGGGGAAAGAAGGTGAAAGTTAAARTTAATGTTTTCTGCTTTCAAATATGTCATGATCAAATTCCATCTGAAGAATATAACATGAATTAGTAAACATTATAAGCAGTGTCTCTTTTAGGTCCATTMGACATTTCTAAGATACTCCAGATCCCTTAACACTGAGATCACTGACAACCAAATTCAGAGAGAGCCTGCTTATTTCTCTTGGTTAATTAATTTCACAGAGATTACTTTTCCACTACTTACTGCAGACACTCTTTCTCCAGCCTCCCAGTATGATCCCTTTGAAAGCACAGGCTCTCGAGTAAGAGGASAGGGCAGCACACAAACATTCTTCATTGTCTTCACAGAGGCAGGTGTCATATTTACATTTCTGAAAAAAAGATCAGAAGGTCARTAAGTACACAGGAAACCAATGGGCAATTGCAACTTGGTTGCTACAAAATGTCCTGTCTGCTTTTCCTAATGTTGTTTATATTAATTTCTCATGACCAGAGAAAATGGAAGGAATGGACAAAGACCAGAGACAGGAAGTGTTACTTCCTTTCATACATAATGAAAATATTTGGATGCTTATTCTAAYCTAAGCCAATTCTCTTGAATGTTTAAAAAGTAGCCAGCCTCCTAAGAACACCTTTTTCAAAGGATATTGATATTAATTATTCTCWGTTACTAATTAGAGAACCACAAAACCTAGAAATCATAAAGGTAAAATATTAACCAGGTCTATGAAGATCTTCACAACATTTACGCTCTCACTGACTTCCAAGTATAAGCAATGATTTTTGGAATTCGTTTTCCTCGGGTAAGCCTCACTTAGTGCTCAACAGAGATGAGCACGGGGGAAAAGAATTCATGGAGATTCTGGCATGAAAATGATTTGGTGTTACATTCCAACCAACATATGGAAATTTTTTTTTCCCAGCTTTATAGAAACTAATGTTTAAGACCTAAACTGTCTGTGCATCTCTTGAATTTTTTCTTGATAAACATCTGCATCACTTGAATCTTCTTTTCAGTCCAAATATCCAAGCCAATAAAAATGTACATTAAACACAAAACATAAGAAAGCAAAAAAACATGTACATTTTTTTCTACAGCAGTAGCCCACAAGGATCTCATCATGGGAGATACTTCAGATGCTATGCTGCTTGAGTCAGTCAATGAGAAAATTTCAGCAGCTCTTATGGACAAGATATCAGAGATGTCTCAAATGTTCAAACAATGATGAATGTCTGCAGTTAACCATCTGAAATAATGCAGTACTAAAAGAGTGCAAAGTTACAGTACCTTGTAGTATTCTGAAGGATCAATGACCAGGTGACATCTTGCAAAAGGACCCTTGGGGTTTTTCAGCAAAGAACACCAATGCTCAGCATAATTTGCTGCAAAAAGAGAAAGAGAAATTAATCACATTTCCTTATCTTCCTTGTGCCCTGCCTAGTTTTGCTGACACATAAATGTAGTGCAACCATACAAATGAGAGAAYTGTGTGCATTTGGGGGAGTGGGGAAACTGCAATCACCGTATATGTATTTTTATTCCTTGATTCAGAACATGCAATCATAAAATCAAAAATTGTATCTTATCACTGATGCCTTATCGATCAGGCTAATCCGAAACAGAGGCCAGACAAACTTAAGAGAATGAGAATAGACAATAATAGAGGTCCAACAAGCCTACTGGTACATTAGGGCAGACAAAAGCCTCCTCCTGAGGCTACACCCAAAATGGACATCATGTCACGAGACCTTCACCTTTTGTAAGTTCTGCCTTATTAACGTATKGGGTTTTAATTCTCCAATGATTTTTTTCAGGTGATGATGTCAACTACCCCAAACTTGCTCCCCCCMAACTCGCTATTTTRCATATTTTGGGGCTCTGAGGCAGCRAGGTGTCCTTGGATTCAGGCTCAGAGAGTTTTGTTTAAAGATGGGAGAATGGTAGTTTTAGTGTTGTACTAGAGAACTGTAAGAATACAGACGCATGAAAATATAGAAACTAAAAMTCCTAAGGCATCATCACTGCAACTTGTTTACATGGAATTGTGACAACTCTTTCCATTTGGGGACCATAAAGCTAAGTTAAACATAAGGCTCAATAATAGTAGGAGACACAAGTTGTCTTTACAGATAATACAAATTAATGACTGCTTTCCCCAATCTTCCAAGTTACGATTCTTTCATAATCACCCTCTAAACTTTCACTTCAATTTGATGGGAATTCAGTGATTGTGTATATACATACTTGCAGACAGTAATTATTAATTTGACAATCCTGTAAAAAATCTTCAGTGCCACACTACAGCTCTTACATGCTTGTTGCTGTGTAAGCAGACACTGCTCATYCTGGCAGAAGCCAACCACCTGGCTYATTAATGTGCTTACCACTTTCAATGCTGAGACTGCAGGGGTCTTCTAGGTTTTCTGCTTGGTCTCTGCAGGTGGACTGAGCTTTCCACATGTTAGCAAAGGCAGATCCCGTAGCCTCTATCAGCCCACTGGTTGTTCTAAAGTCATCACCTTCCATTCCATTGAAGTTTCCACAAAGACCTATTCGAAAACAAGGTAAACATTTTACATTATCATTACTTATTTGCATACTAAAAGGTCAAAGGAAAGGGAAAACTGATCACAAACATTAGAAACAACAGAGTATTCCACCTCAATATTAATGAACACTATAAAAACTCAAGTTTTAGAAGTCCTGTTTTAAATCTTCAACCTTTTCAAGAATAGTCAACATGAAGGTATCTGTGCTTCAKGAGATTCCTAATAGGAATTTTTTTATGCTTTCTGATAATATTGAAACCACAAAATGCACCAAAAACCTGGTTTTTGTGGTTAGTTAAAAATTAAACTGAATACAAAATTAAGCAATATCCTAAGAAACATATATGYATTGGCACCAGTGTGGTAAGTCATTGCAATACCAAAAAATAAAAACATATTTCTAGTTTGCTTCAGTCAATTTTCTTTCAGTTTCCTCCCCTTGAATCAACAAGTAGCATAAGTTATCACTCATATAAAGAATACAGGACTGTTCAGCTGTGGAACAGCATGGCTTTGCTTCCCTTTTGCATAGACACTTGCCTTGCAGTTTTCCTTTAACTGATTGATCAGCTGTCACAAACAACTGCATGACTCGAAACATCTGGATCTGCATCTGAAGCCCAAAAGAAGTTTGTACAACAAAGTAGTTGGAAGATGGCTTGAATACTGAGAAGCTAGCTGAAAAACAAAACATGAACTGTTGTAGTAAATGCACAGACACAGAGGCTGCCAAAAGAAACACTTCTTATCAGATTCTAATATATAACCTTCTAATGTATCTGAGCCCAGGATCAAATTCATATATTTTTCCTTTAAAAATCACTGACTCACTAGATATGATGCTGGTCCTCACTAACTTAATATGTTGATTACTTGTAATGACTCATCTCTGGAACTAGAACTAAATAAGCAAGTCTACACCATGTAGCCAAATTTGGAAAGTGCTCTTTACAGGCAAGTTAAATTATCTGCTTTAAATTTAGGCCACAACAACTCCCCTTTCCTAAGTTAAATGCCAAAATATATTCAAGAGGTATGAAAAAAGTGAAGGAATATTTTTTTCAATCATGCTTTGTATACAGAGTCACTCAGCCCAGGAAATTCTCAGATGACTATTAAACCACATTCTTCCCTGATTTTTTCCTAAATCTGAAAAAATTTGCTATGCCTCTATTCCACTTTTGCCTCTAAAAAATACATCCCTACAAGARAAGTCAGGTGTGTGACACTTGGCATACAAGGCTGTGTCCCTTACCTGACACATGAGGCACGTTCACTGGCATCTCATTCAGGAGCACACTGCCGTCTGATCTAAAAACCAGCACCTGCATTATGGCAAATAGAATCGATGAGGCTCCAGGACTGAGAGGAAAAGGAACTAATACAAAGAAAATTAACAGGAAGGACATTTTACACATTTAGGCTGTGTCTAGAACTCCAAATTTTTGAAAGGAAAAATTTGTCCAAGAAATGAATACAGCAGCARCCCTATAGGGTACAGGGTAAGGTTTTGTCTTACTATTCAGTGTTTCTCTYACATCTGCCTATAAGAATTCATAGCAGTAATGAAATACAAAACTTATTAATATGGGTTTCAGCAAGTAGAAGAAAATATCAAGTCTTCAGGATGTGTAGCATGTTCCTATTCCTTATGAAAGCACATGCCACAGCCTCTGAGCAATAGTTAGCATGATTCTGACACAGTACGAAAACAATTTATTAAACTTCCTCATAAAACCCCAATCTGTACATATAGAAACATAGAACTATTGGTTTGTGATTTGGTTTTCTTATGTCCTAGTTATGCTGGCAAGGACATGGAAGTCCAGAAACATGTGAGGAAAATCATGTGTATATGTATGTAAATCATGTATAGTCTATACATTCCCACAACCAAACAGAATACTAAAGTGAATATTTGAGAAGGKTGGATTGCATCAACATTCAAAGATGGTAAATTTTCTGAAAAAGGATCAATTMGATCTATAAAATCATGTCTGAATACATTAAAATACTATGAGTGGAAAAATAATGGTACTCTTGCTTTCAGACACCTGGAATCCTGTGAGAATAATCATATCACACAGAGCAGAGGAAGGAAGGAAGAGGGGAAAATGTCAGCTGTTTTGAATCTCATCTTTTGTTAAGTTTAGGTCTCTTGTGAATTCTTGAAGCAGAAATCTGAGTTGTTCTTCAGCCTGAAGTGCCTTATCTATCTACAGTAATGACTCTAGAAGAAATAAGTATTCATCTGCACTAAGGAAAACAAGGTAATTTTCAATATATTGAGAAGAATCCACAAAACAATGCTTACATTTTTTTTGTTATCCACTAGCAGCACAACAGTCTTTAAGCAGGTCTGCTTGTCTGTAGAGCCACAGGGAGCCAGCTCTGCCAGAAGAGCATATCTCTCATTTGCATTGCCCTACAATCACAGGGAAATAAATGTCCATTAGTCAAATTAAAAATCTCATTAGATGACTTCTACAACAAAGA
The DNA here is from genome assembly GCF_030028575.1 of Malurus melanocephalus. NCBI lineage: Eukaryota > Metazoa > Chordata > Aves > Passeriformes > Maluridae > Malurus > Malurus melanocephalus. Next base: position 87,200 of record NW_026623940.1, on the reverse strand, counting down.
CTAAATTCACCAGTTACAATAACATTCCTAGCTCAACAAGATTTTCATCATTCTCTGGAAGAACAGAAATCAGATATTCTACAGACAGATGAATGAAACAGCTGCCTACCTCTTTTCCCTACCTGACTTTGGCACTCAGAAATAAAAGAGGCCAAGAATTTCTAATCCCGAGACCTTTTGATTTCTCATATATAAAGGACTCCACTGGATAGTGACAGTGTAGGCAATCTTCTATCTCACTGAGTTAATCACCCATTGCAGTAAGTCCCCAGCTTCCCCCTAGGGCTATTACAGCTAATCCTGAATTTTCTRGTACAACTTTCAGCATTTCTGCTTCACTCACCCCATGGAAGTGGAATAGAACAGTAACTTCCAGCTGATACATTTCAGCCCACACACTTTTGTTTTACTCAGCCCTACAGTACACAGTACCTTGGCCAACACGTAGTAACAGTCTCCATGGAAGGTGTATTTCTTCCCATCAAAGGTGGTAATATGGGAACCTCCTTCCACTGAGCATGTGCCTGGACAGGGTAAATCTTTGCAGGTCCATCTGCCTGAATTGCAGGTGCTATAAACAGACAAATAATGCAAAGAATACTTGTAGTTAGTACAGGAGCTGAGAGCACTGAAAGTACCTGTAAACCTAGAAGACAGCAAGATATCCCCAGGTGTTTTAAAACTGTATCCTTGACCATTTCCTAGAGATTTGCCCTCTGACATATGCCACAGATTCAAGAAAATTTTAAAGAAATGTTCTTCTATAGACATGCAACATAAAAATTAAATTCAGAATATTTTTAGAACATGTCCTATGACCAAGTGGAAGTTTAAAAAATGTAGGCCCACTTACAATCATTCAGAGAAAGGTGTATAATAACCATGATCCTTACCATTCTTCACAGTCATGGGAAATGGTTTCTCCAGGTGCGTATGTCTTTCCACCAAGTTTGCAGCGGCACTGGCTAACAGGGATGCAGCCTTTTTCATTGATGTCATCATACACAGTTCCTATAAAACACAACACTAACTATTCCAGCTCTTTTTAAAATAAGCAATTTCCCCAGAGAAAAAGCTCTAACTTGCCACACAGGCTGCGTTTATCAAAAACTTTTAAAAGTACTGTTTCTACTTTTTGTAATGTAAGACACATGGAAAGCACTTTTATTCAGCTTTGAAAATCCAAATCTATATAAATCCAAGTTCATAAAGAATAAACCCAAGTTTATATAAGTTTATATAAATCTATTTCTATAACTATATACAGATAAAACGGTTATTGCAAGTACGTAAGAACAATCTCAGAATGTGAGATGTTTAGATTTTTAGTCCTTTTGGCATACTGTCAATTGGCATATACTGCCAATAAAACTATCACTGTTATATTCTTTCTTAAGGTTGTCAGTAAGCCTGAGAATTTTACTCACTGTCCCTCATYGCCACTCTCTGGGCAAATGATGTCAATTGTCTCAGAACTATTCAACCTTAAAGCATGATTTTGTATATAGTATCAGAAGCCCACTCGTTGAGAATTAAAAAAGTTTATTACCTGTCACTATGTTAAAGTGTTTGAACGATAAAATATAAGATTAATGAATCAATTATTACCTCCTTAGGAAATTTTACAGCTATGTTCCTCTAGGAGGTAAAATAATGAGTAGCACTACTCCTTACTTGGTCTCTGATCTCTAAGATACAGTTTGCTTACATGTAGTATTTTTGTATAACTCCCCTAGCCAGGACTCTTGGTTTAGTCCTGCACACAGCAGCTAGAATAACACTTGCCTTCAGGGCAGAAACAACCATCCATGTAGTGTTCCTCACAAAGGCTGCTGATCTCCAAGTGTGAGCAAGTATCCATGCAGGGTGAGCTGCTTTCTCTGTAGACCATGGTAGGAGGACAGGTCTTGGCTGAAAGAATAAGAAAAGCACCACGAGTTAAATCCATCATTCCTGAGAAACCACAGATCATATACCCTACTCCCTTCAAATCAGTGGTGTCCCAAGCCAGACTCCACACGGCAAAGCATGTTCATCTGTTTCTGAACTGCTTTCCCTGGATTGCATATTTACTTTATATTTACTTCTTTTGGTTTCAAATAGATCAAATTATTCCCATCACCTGCAGCATCAGATCTCAGTTTTTTAATGGGAACAGAATTTCTACTTGCTGAAGATTTCTTAATAGCAAGACCAATAGAAGGAAAGAGGGAGAACATATTTTTTTGCACTACTGGTATGAAATTTAGAATGCATGCCAACAGTTTTGTAAAGCAGTAATGAATTTAAATTTCATCGTGCTACATTCATGAAACATTTTGATCTTTGTAAAATTTGTGTAGCTGCTTACGGCAAAAGTTCGGTGTCCTCCATTCTCCTGGGCGGCCTCCTGCGTGCGAACACTGRCGGGAATACTCAGAGATGGTGCTGCAGAGGCAGAACGAGTCCTCCTTCCCATTACAGGCACACTTGTCCTGCATGCAGGCTTGGATGTACATTTCCAAATTCAGACGTAGCCGGCAATCAGCAAATGCAGGGGAAGTCAGCAACTTCTGACACTCATCACGCTAAGGAAGAAGAGGATTAATGTTTAAGAAATTTGCAAGTATCTGAGATTCTGGACATTTCCTGTCTTTCCAAAAAACCCTGTTGTCTTCTGAACAGCTATTCCAGAAAGGAAAAAGTAACCATTTACCCTTGAAGGGACGATCTTCCCAGCTCCTTGCAACTAACTCTCCACAGCACAAGGATGTCTCCATGTGTCCATGCAAGTGAAGCCACCAACTAGGAATACTTACATGCCCGTTACAGCTTGGAAGAGCTTGAGTTTCATCTGGGTCTTCACATTTGGCATTGGGTTTGCTGATCTTCTGTAAATTCCCAAATGTAATTGGGTTGTAGCTTGCATCTATGAGAAAAAAAAGGTAGAGAACTTGCTGAGACCCAAAAATTGACAAGGAGCATCTGACTCCTGGGATTCTACTGATCAAGGGAAATAGTTACTATGGCATCAAATATGCCTGTTAGACGGAGGTATCTGCTCTGAATGATGTCTAACTGTGCTTTAAAATGCAGAGGAAACAAGAAAAGAAGGCTAGTAAAGAACAAAAATATTAATCTGGAATAGAATAAACTTAGATCAGGAATGCAGCACTGGAACTTAATGTTTAGTCTGGACCATCACAGGAACCTCTCAAGTGATATTTGCTCTCCTGTGATGTTTCTATGCACCGTGCTTGGCAGTCTATCTTCTGTAATGATTGTCAGTATGGTGGGATAACTCACCTCCCTTGATGAACTCATTGTAGATTTGAATTCCATTGTAATCCCCACAGAGACCACAGGTATGGTTATTAAATTTGTTGTCTAGCTCCACCTAAGTAATGAAAAGAAAAAGGAAATACATAAAAGAATTATCTTTTTTTCTTCCTTTTTTTCCCTTTTTTTTTTTTTTTCCTACTGATAGAGAAATATCCCAGGAAACCCAGCAAATACCCATATAAAAAAACTTTGATTATACATACCATCAGGGCATCCTGCTGGTTCCACATSAGAGTCATGCCTAATTTGGCATAAATCTTGGTGTAAATGTCGTTGCTCTCAATGAGGACACCAGAGCTGTAGTAAGGTGTCTTGACACTAGGAAGAAAATCAGAGACTTTGCATTAGGAAACATAATGATTGACATGAATGTCTGTAATAAGCCAAAGACTCTAAATAATAGAGAAACTAGTCTGACTACCTCATCCTAACTGCACAGGATGCCTTGKTTTAATGAGGGATAAAGTCCTCTCTGACACTTGGGACGATAKCTCACCACAAAAACTCATTTAAAAGGCAAAGCAATATCAGAGGAAAAGCCTACCCAACAGTTTGGGCTCTCTAATTAAACAAAAAAAACARACAAAATGTCAGATGTCTTCAACTTAATCAAAGGAAAGTCCATCATCATTGTGGCTCAAGAGAGACTTCAGAAAGCACAGGCAGGTACAGGGACTGCCAACATAATTTTGAAAAGAAAGGAGCATGTCAAGAGGAATTCAGTAGTTCTTTCACTAGTTAGTGATTTAGTTTACAGTGGACAGGACTGAGCTTGTTAATGGTGACAGAATATACTTTGCAGAGGAYGGAGCACAGATATTTTTGTGTGCTAACAATTCAGTCAGATGCCTTCCATGCTCTTTAATGTCTGTCTTACAAGTCAAACTGAACTACTTAAGGGATTGTGACAGGCATCCCATAAAATCTAGAGAACTAGAGTCTGTTCAAACAGAAGTAATGTAAACTGGAATCCAGTCAAAATAAATTGTTCATTTTCTACAGATTTGTCCATATAATTGCCATCCATCGGGATTTATACATGTGTATGCACATCTCTTAACTGGTCTCTGGACTCTCCCAATTTCCTGCTTTTCCCAACTATTTACCTCAGGCATTTTTTACATGGCCAAATGACTCACACATCTTAATACCAGGTGCAAAACTCAGAGATCATTATTTCTACTTTTGATGGCATTGTTCATCAATTAACAATGAAGTCCTGAGAGATTATATTTTTCAGTGGGATTATAAAATGTCAGGCACCTTTTCAGCTTTTAGATATCACAACATGGAATATTTATCTTTTTTTTTTTCAACAGTAGGACATTCAGTCAAGCAGTGGATCAGGTACAATAAGGCTAATCCATACCCTTTTCTACTTCCCAGTTTTCACTTCAGTACTGTGAAATGCAATTGTACATGACAATTGATCATTTATCATTTCAAGACTAATATGAAAAATCTACAAAAAACTAAATTACTAATGCAGCAAAAAACTGTTCAGAAGGTATCTACTGCTTATGAACATCAACACAAAAAAGGGCTCAATTTGAGAGAAACCATTTTAAAAGGATTYCTAATTTGTTTTTCATGGAGTTTTCCAGTTTCATGGAGTATTTTTAAGACCTGAGTATAGAATAAAGAGCTTCTTCAGTTTGGGGCAAGAAYGCATTTTTATAACTGTCTTTTTTTAATGCATTCTGATACAATGAAATCTTTTAATGCAATCTTTGGAAAACTGAGTTACATTCAAACTTTGAACATATTTTAATTGCAGTGGCTTCCAAACTTTAGAGCAAAAGCTGAATTCTGGGCAAAACTGTGTCCTACAATGACAATTAAAAATTTTCTGGTTTTTTTCAATTATGCTAAAACATAGTAATTAACTTACGAGTTTCTTCACTTATTTCAGAGAGTATAAATGCACACACTGAAAGCATAAGCTAAGGATGAGGAAGACTAAGTTAAGACACTACTTAGCATCAGTAATGGTGTCAGACTAATTTCTTCTATGATCATGTTATAGGAGGAGAAAATACCACTGCTTACTGTGAAAAGGTACATATTGCCACATATAAATTAGGGTAAATTTTGACATGTGTTATATCTCTAAAGTCCCTAGAGGAATGGCCATCAGATCTTAAAGAATTATTTATGAAGATCAGAAAAAAAACCAAACCTTTCTTTTGTCACAAAATAAGAGGAAAAAACCCGAGAAATGCATTTCATTTTTGAGGATTTGCTAGGCCATCTGCACAGGTAAACTCAAGGTGATTCCATGAAACAAATGAAGCTTTGTCATTTTAAGCCAGTGAAAGATCTGGTTCATGAGCTGCACTGTTTTCTGCACAACTGGAAGAACAAATCACTCAAACCTATTCCTGACTTGCATTTAAATAATCCCTTATGCCAGTGTAGAAATGACAGTTAACACTGAAGCCCCTCTCCAAAGCAATTTTAATGCTGAATTTCAAAAGATTTGTTTGTTGGGTTGTTTGTGGAAATGCTCTGCAGCAGTTTTCATGATGGTACATAGACAGTTGTGTAAAGAATCAAACTGCTATTACCTTCCCAGCACATTTCTCTGAAATACCATTATGTTAAAGGAACTTACATCCGCCCATCCACCACAACCAGGTTTGGTTTGAGGTAGACCTTAATATCCTTGATTTTCATCAGAATATACTGGATCTCAGGGTGGCCATTGCTGTTGAGAGCACGCTGGATGTGGACAGAGAACTCCTTGTAAGCCTCCCGGCAGTCGGAAACAAAATTATACTCGCAAATGCCAGGGAATTGGTAGACATCTCCATCAAAAGTTTTGAAATGGTTGTTTCCCCAAGTGCTGCAGACATAGTGGCCATGGCTTCTTGTTCTTCCTGTTAAGGGATGACAAAGAAATAAAAATTAAAAGAAGTGTAATAAATGAACTACTGTGAAAAATGTAAGTGTTCCATTTTACAGTAGAAAGCACTTGCAATTACGTGCACAGTGGTTCCACAGATTTCCAGCCTGATCAAGTATCTGCCAGTTCAGCAGAAAATATGCAAATCTCCAATGGAAAACAAGATATTMATAAATAAATAATTCTGAGACCAGGAAATATCCATTAGCCTCACAAAGGTGAAGGAAGTTATCTGCGTGAGGTGGGGAAACTAAATACTGATCCCTTACAAGATGGTGCTTCAGTGCAATGGAACTTTAGTGCCAAGTGCATGATTTTGTTCTGATTCACAGTATTATTTTTAACAATATTAAATATTTACAACAACTACCTTCTYCTTTGATGCAACATGTACTAGAGAYGAAACAGATAGGATATCAMGAAAGTACTACCTACTATGGAAGGCAAAAAGTTTAAGTGTTATGAAAGGGCTTGTGCATAATAGGCATWTTCAGGGAATTATTTCTTTTCCTGAAAGCAGTAGTGATTTCTATTACTATAGGATACAAATTCGTCAGAAGATAGGTCATAAAATAACCACAGTAGGAGGGGAAAAAAAAGTTTTTGCAATAGCAAAATATGATTTGTTCCTTTCCATGTCATCCATACCAACAAATAATACAAATTAACACAATATCTGATAAATCTCCAGATACTGTAGATTCTGGGTGAACCATAAAAGCTGAGCATCCTTGKGAATCTTGACATGTCTCTCATTGTCACAAGATTTTCTTGCAGCATTTAATATGAGAAAGCAAAACTGTTAAGAAAATCTCTAGGTTACTGTACTTTGATGGTATCAATCATACTGGACGCATCCAGCCAAGCTGGAATGCTTCCCTCCCCAGAAGGAGGGCTGCACAGAGATCCTCCCAGAGCTCACAGCTGGGAAACCAAATGCAAGGAAATGCTTTCCTCCCAYTGCTGAATTCAAGACACAGCAAGTTCAATAGCCCAGACCTGATCACTGGATAAAATTCATCACCTATTCCTCTAAAAACCAATTTTCAGTACAAGTGGTCTTTTTCATCACTTCAAAGTCGATAGCAAATACAGTAAGTCAGAACTGTAGCAAATGTGTTAATAACATCCTTAATGACAAAATCAGCTTTGCTCAATGCTATTACATTCATTTTTGAAGAATAATTTATGTTGTTCCAAAGTAACAAAAGACACAATTATCCAATTCCTTCATAGATGTAACAATGAACCTCTCAAACTCCTACAACTACGTTCTGCCAAGTAGTTGCCATACCAAGGTAAGRCTCAATGCACAGAAAGAAAAGTAACATTGAAAATATTTTCCAACTACATCGAACTAGAAACCAATGCAATAAATATAGGCACTAATCTATCCAAAGAGAGTAGTATCTACCTATTTTGGCTGAGCCATGCAGCCTCAGTATTCGCAAGCTTAAGAAATGTAAGGCATCGTAAAACTTCAGAGAATTATTTAAATGCAATGCCTCCTCCTAGCTCTGCAGCAGTATTTTAATTCTCTCCCTCTTTTCCCAGAGGCAATCTGCTACTGTTCCATCTTTAGAGCTTACCTTTCTTAATTTCATTAGCAGAGGAAAGAGCCAGCCAGAGTAGGAAGAGGCTGGCCGCTCTTAGCCCCATGGTGGCTAAGGTGGGTGAATGGAAGTTCGACTGAAAATTCGGCTTTTTATAATACTCACTGATGCAATTGATTCTATCATAGGGGAGGAGATTCCAAGGGAGGAGGCAAGAGGAGGGGTAAAAAAAACAGGTGTGATATTTACAGAAGATAAGAAGTAAACAGACAATCATTTTTCACCATAAATTAAGGAATTCAGCATACAGGAAACGGTATAATATTGATTCAGTTATCATGCAATTTTTTACTGCTCTGTTTCATCTACAGGATGCTCTGCTTTTAAATCCTTCAAATGCTCATGCCAAGTTTAACCTTCAGTAACTCCTATAAAAATAAAGAATTTTGGGGTGGCTGAACAAAAGATCCCTCGAAGAAATTTTTAAAGTGAGATGCTCAAACAATGGCTTCCAARCCAATGAGTTTTTCATTTTTCATCATCACATAGAATGATTTCTGTAAAAATTAGGTGATGCTTGTGAAGCTCCTTGTAGTTAACAGTAACCCTTACAAATAAAAATGGCACATCWTGCATTGTAAAATTATTTTGCAGGAAATTATTGCATTTCTTCAATTTGTAAAGCTCTGGGAAACATCTAAACCAAAATACTACCCATACTGCATATTGGGCCCAAAACATAATGGAGACATGGTGACAAAGTAAGTTCATGGAATTCACAGTAAAAGAGGTGCTCTTTCAAACATTGTCACAGTGCAACAGAAAGTCCATCAAAGTTATAGAGATTCTCACATCATATTAAGCTTTATAGGAAAAGTAAAAAAAAAAAAAAAAAAAAAAAAGGAAAAATGGGAAAGCATTACTGTCCATAATCCCCCTACATAATCTTACTTATTCTTGCTTACTTTCTACACAAATGATAAATTTACAGTCTGCTGTTCCACATCAGATCCTACAAAAGCTACAAGATCAGCTTCGCTTTGTGCAGAGAAATATGAAGAGGGTGCTTGGAAGAAGAAGAAAGCAGAAAACAGCACCAGGAGCCAGTTCAGAACACTGCTTCAGAAATACAAGATTTCCACATACACCATCTTTTGTGCTGGCAAGTTCCTTTGAGAAGGTGTTTCTGCAAGTCTCTTCAGAAGACAAAACATAGGATCCTTGAGGTAAAGCACATTTACTTCAAGAGATCTTTTAAAACATGTGCTTCATAGCATTTAACAGGGTTTATTTTTAAAGCTCTGAGGCCAGGCTCTAGATTACCTTGCAAAAAATTTCAATGCACTGTCCATAGGTCTCTAATCTACTTAATCACTTAGAATGTTTCTTACTTTCATTGATCATATTACAAGTAGAACATTACATTTTTCAAAACACCAAGGAAACTTTTTACTTAGCCCTTTTCACTATTCTTGTTAAATACAACCATCATTTTTTCATAGAARTATGTTCTTCAGCTGCTATTTTCTTTGATTTAATATTTTTATCTAAACTATAGCCTAGCTTCTGCCTTAACATCTTCCTGTTTTCCCTCAATATATCTCAAAAGGTTTTGGATTTTCTCCTTTCTTTATTTGAGAATACAGATTTGTGTTTCWCTTTCCCATATATGGTGTATCACGCAACAATCCTGACTGCAAGTAAATACTAGYCCTTTTCTCCTTCATCAATCTATTACTGGAAGAATATAATTTTATTTTCCTTCTTGGAAAATAAAAATAAACCCATTAATAACCGGTTAGAACCAACTATTTAGAGAATAAGAGAAGAAACACTGCCTACAGAGACCTTTACTCGATGGTTACTTTAGCAGATCTAACTTCTTACGACACCTCAGAGACATCTCCCAACTTGACATTTTCTGTCTTTTATGCCACCAAAACTCTTAGCTTGGAAGTATTTTCTAAAAATACTTCAGAGATTCTTAAAGGACTGCATTTTGCACTTTTCCTCCTTGTGTTTTTCTAGGTAGCCTCCTGGCTAGACTTATTGCCTCAGAAAAACAGTCTCCATGACTTAATCCCTACACAATTTTTGCAAATTGCAACAGCAGTCATGTGCACAGCAATCCTGACCCCTTTTTATATTAAATTGGATGTGTATGTTCACAGGTGTAAGTTGGAAATATGCATATTTTCAATTCAGGTTTATCTGTCACAAAATTTCTAACCTGGAACCCGTCTCATTCAGTTCTTGGGACTGGGAAAGGTAATCATCCTTCAACAAAAGTTGCACCATTCCTCAGTTCAATATGCTGGTATTTTATAATTTTAATATATTCTGTGCTGGAGAAGACCTATTTTTAGCCAAGCACCTCTAAATTTTAATGACTAATTTACTTAGCTTTTTTCTGCCTGTGCAGGGAGCATGATTCCTTCTTSAGCTATGAAGTTCAAGAGGCCTATTTTCATTCTCCAGTATGCTTTTCAGAATGACCAACAAATTCCCATTGTCCCTTTTTCTGTCATATGTGGCTTGCTGTGACATCCCAAACTGGAAAACAAGGGACATCAACATGCCTTTCAGCACTGAGACCCCTCTTACAGAATTTGCACTTGAGCTAACATGGCTGTGATGATCTGAAGAGAAGTAAATACAGATCCTTATCTTCAAAAGTCCGAGGCATCTGAACTTTTGCTAGCATAAGAAAGCGTCCTAAACTATACTGTCTYTGTTTCCTTATTGCCAGAAGGGTAATGATCCTGTCTACCAGCTGCTTTATATGTCTTTCAGAAATAATAAGTCTTTGAGGTAGACATCATGGCCTGTTTTATTTCTTCTTCAGCTACCTTAAAGCTTTTTGGACTACACAAATTAATCCAGAAGAACGTCAATGATAATGCACAGAAAACATCCATATGTATGCATTAATTTATTTACTATAAATTGTTTGACAACATGAAGTAAGCTATAATTTTTCAACAAAGTTAATTCTCCTTTTTTAATAGCATCTCTGCCCTAAGCTTACATTTGTTATCTATATCTGAGTTGACTTTTATATGGAACTTCATTCCATTCCTTGCTTCTAGTCCCCTTAATCAGAAGTCACCTTTGTCTTTCCAATATCAGGTGTTCAGGTGCCTTTATTTCCAAAGATACCATTTGCAATTCTGCATGCTATCACTGTGCAAGTGGCACTAGAACTAGTGACAAGAAGGATTTACGCAGCTGAGTATTAATAGGGATTTTTTTTTAAGCTCCTGAAGTCCATGAGTAGCAATACAACTTCCCACAATCTTTCACTGTATATCTGACCTAGGAGCTCCAACACCACTGCTACAAAAGTCGTTGCAAAAATCCAAAGCTTTAAAAAGAAAAATCAGTTGCATGGCAAGTGTGTTTGTTATAGCAGCAGATGCATAAGGAGAGATAAAAAATGTTTTGAGTCATAGTTATGTCAATGCATTGTTTCCCTACTCTTAAAATTTTATGAGAGTATTTCCAATCATTCCATCAGCATAGCTAACCTTTAATGTTCATTTAGTTACAGTGCAAATTTATTTTGCAATATACTTGTTGCTAAAAAGAGAATCTACATGGGAGATTATCTTCATTCTGAATCACATGGMGGAAGAATATGGCTTAAATGTATAATTTGTATAACTGTTAGATAAAATTCAGTAGACTAGGCTAGGTTTGCTGTTTGAGGAAGAATAAATAATTTTTCAAAAATCTGGGGTCTGTTTCTATTGGTTAACGTACCAAAAAGAAATCTAATTGCAGTCTTGCCACAGCAATCACAGGATGACCACTGTACAAATACCTCAGAAACTACAATTACACTTGGTGACTGAGTTCTTTTCCATACCTGCTTTTGTATTCCTGACTTGTTGATCACAGGCTTCCAAACCAAGAATCAATGTTCTATCAGTAGTGTTCTGCAGAAGTAGCCATAGGATTTTGTTCTGCTACTCTCACCCGCCAGAATTTCACCAGAATACACAAAGACTTACCCATGACCATACAACTGCACAATAAACACATCACTTCTTTTGTTTCAAGCATAGAGGTGGGTTGTCTGCACTCTCTTGGCAGCCATTCTAAAATAGCTTTTTAAAAAACTAGTCAGATTACAAATTAAGAGGTTTATCATACGCACATCACTGTACTTCCTTGACTGGGACACTTAAGCCCTCTATAGCACACCTTGACAAAACTTAACAAGCAACAGAAACAAGCAGCAGAAGGCTGAACAGTGTATGAAAGGGTGTCAAAGCAATGACAGGGGAGTAATGGGTATGAATTTCATTTTGACATGCATGCTGTCAATGGATTAATCCAAAATTATCAACACAAAAAGAGCCAATATTTAGATGGATGTAAAACTGGTATAGAGTTGCTGAAATTATTAATTGTTTCTATATTATTAAAGAATTAGAAACAAGTGGCAAAAAGCATGCCTATAACCAATTCACTGCCCTCCCAAACTTCCTAATGAAGAGCCACCACTTACTATTTTTTATGGAAAGAACTTTAATACACAGTTCATTTAAATGTATTCAAGAGTCAAGCTTTTATTTAAAGYAGTGTTACAAAAMTCCACATACTTTTGATTGATCCTGGSTCCCTTCTGGAATCAGGCTAGTATCATGCAATTAATTATCCTATCATTTTACCCTAGGGGATTCGATTTCTGATTGGACTAATCTCAGCTCTACCTCTAATTTCATCACTGTGACCTTGAGCAGCCTTTGGGTTATGGGCATTACTTTTGATTCCAACAAATACAATAGTGAGAGGTACCTGCTGATGCTGACTGAAACACAGCGTTCTCACATGCCCTTCCTTACACAGTTTGGCATAGAAATTTTAAGAATAGCATCCATTTTCCACTCATACTACTTTCTTCTTTGAAAGCTCATCCTCTGAGACTAAGTTGCAAAACATTTCCTTCTCTTCCAGTTAGATATGAGAGGGGATAAACACATGATACTCAAGATTAGAAAGGGATGTAGGAAATAGTAACTTCAACTAGTAAGCTTTCCTGCCAACACTTAGCTTCTGGAAAACTTTAGTCTGCAAAAAGCCTCAGCACAGCAGCTTCTGCATCAATACACAAGGAAAAATATGTGATGATTTAAAAAAAAATTAGAACTGTTCTACTTTGCTCAAGCATCTGTGGGATTTTCTACAGGGAAATGGACTGAGCCAAGAAGAGATGGCATGGAAAAGGCATCAARGGAATTACACTTCACATACCTTGCCCTCTGGTAATTTTACCCCAGGGGTGTGAGATTTTCCAAATCTTTTATTTTCTCTGTAGGAAAAGCTGGGGGAAAAAATACTGGCAAAATGTGCTTTCTTTCCTTTGTCCTCTGGGGAGGATTTTTTTTCTGAAAGTACTCCAGAATCACTAAGATGCTGGAAAATATTCCAGACAAAACCTGTGTACTTAAACCTGTGCTCTCTCTATGAAGCTCACATATCAAGTAGAGGTTAGAGAGAATTTAAATAAGAAATGAAGTAAGCATGCTTATTTTAATTGCAAATTTCCTCTACTAATATTTTCTACCACCTCCTTGTCTCAAAATTCCTATTAACACTGAAGGCAAACTGAAGTAAATTTGCATTTACTTAGTATTTTTATATGGAAAATCAGACTCAYTGTCAAAAAATTGGAGAGCAAATTCTTCACTCTCGCTTTCCTTTTTGAAGCAACATATCGATATTGCCTCCAAAGCAACATTTTCTATGAGATGGTTTTTTTAGCTTTCGAAACAAGAATTTTTGAAAGATGTTCCAATCAATACAATATATTCTTGTATCTTTCAGCATGGCCAGCCTAGTCATGTGTCTGATAAATGAAACTTTTCCCATTTTTCTAAACTCCTAATGSAATGGCTTTGTTTATGGCATGTACTCAACAGCTCTACTGAAATGACAGGATTTCACAGGTTTAAGATTTAATATCAAATAGCTGAGAAAAACAATATCCTAAGCCACAGTATAACTATGGAAATGGCTCCACAGGACACTACAAAAAAATTGAGTCCATTTGAAGTAAGAATTGCTAAAAATCTTTAGTCTTGCTCTTCTTATCACCAAATATTACAATCCTGTTAGTTTAATTTGCTCTGCTTGAAAGTATAGCAAACTTGCCACAGCAATGGTAAACTTTAACTTTGTCTCTTGTGTAAGTCAGCAGTTACGTGGTTAATAGTGCCTTCAGTATTGTAGGACAGGGAATAACTACGTCAAAGGCAAGAATACATCTGACTCGTATCCAAATCTTCCAGCTGCTGTGCACACTTCCTAACATGACTTTATAACTAATGTTTGAATCATCAGACTATATYGTCAATACAGAGCATTGTATCACAGCAACATTGTGAATATAACAATGTGTATTGAAGAACATCTTGAGAGGTGATGAATCAGACAACCTGAGAAAAATTTTCCTTTACACACTTCCATGATATTTTGCACTATTTATATTTATGCACTTTCAAAATTTGAATCAGATTACTTCCCACGGTGTCTTTCGGAAGGGGAGAAAAAGAAAGCAAAACTGAAGAATACTTTTGAGGATTTTTCATGCTTTTCCTTTTCAGTTCCTGCTTTTTCAAATGTAAATTCTCAGAAGTCAATTATCTTCACTATAAAATGCCAATAGTGACACTGACAGTCCATGCCATCCAGTCCATCACATCTACTAGCCTACATTCAAATTTTGTAAAGGCTGGATAAAAAAATGTTTGGAAAAAAAGAAATTATTATAACTYCAAACTGTGGGTAATCAATGTTCAAAAGAACTGTTACGCAAAGCATCAGAGTATYTCAGTTTTGATACATGCACCTCCACAAAATTCCTGTCCCAATATGTATAACACATCCAGCATTCTGAACAAGGAGATGCCTGCACCAGGAAGAGGAAAATCTTTTAAAAAAAAAATCAGCCTGGGGAAAACTCTGGACAGACCTTAAATCACCTTCCAGTACYGAAAGGGGGTCTACAAGAAAGCTGGAGAGGGACTTTTTACAAAGGCATGTAGTGATAGGACAAGAGGGAATGGCTTTAAGATCAAGGACGGTAGATTTAGATATTAGAATAAAAYTCGTTACTTTAAGGAGGGGTCAGAAACTGGGGTGGGTTGCCCAGATAAGCTGTGGATGACCATCTCTGTATGTGTTCAAAGCCAAGTTCAGTGACAACCTTTGAGCAACCTGATCTAGKGGGAGTTGTCCCTACCCATGGTAGGGGGGTTGTAAGTAAATGATCTCCAAGGTCCCTTCCAAAGCAAGCCATCCTATCATCTCCTGTAGGAATACTGTTGGACTAGATGTCCATTGTAGGTCCCTTATAACTAATCAATTGTATTTCGATGCCTGAATCCTTGGACTCTAAGGCTCTCCTTATTTTGAAACACATCAGTTTTGCACAGAATACTTTTTTTTTCCCCTTTTCCAAAGACCAGAAAAGCAGGTGTGAACATGACTCTACAATGCAGAAATTATAGGGAATTATTCATGAGAAAARGGAGGAGAGATGTGATCATGTTTAATCCACACATTTGATATAAAATACAGCTCATAGGAACAGAAATTTTGGTATGGATATAAGCCCAAAATTGTAAAGGTTATCTACCTTTAAAAATGTTTCTCAGATTATGCAAACATAAAAATAATTTWAAAAAAATGCTGAATTCTTATATTGACCTGGAAAGTAAGACTTAGCTGAACATAGCACAAGAGAAGGTTGCTGATGTGTAAGAGCATGAAGAACATGGATAACAGAGTACAACTCCCTTTCTCTGCCCAGTCTGAAGAACAGTTATTTTTCTGGCAATGCTTACGCAGGCTAGAAACATTATAGAGGTAAAAGTATTTCATAACAACTCTGTAAGAGATGTTTGCTATAAGCAAATAGATTAATAGAAATGTAAAATCGAAAGCAAGTCCGTGAGATAAGTGATAATATCTTCTCTGTACTTTCCCAAGACAGAGATCAGAGCAAAGTTTTGAGTTCAGAACAGTACTTCACTAATGTTGCATTAAGTGTTGCTGTAGTCTGACAATCCTGTAATTAGATACAGAGAATCTTGATTTTTCCAGCTGTGATGGGTTCAGCTTGGCTGGCTGTGAGCCTTCAGCCAGCAGCTCTCTCACAACTCCTCAACAGGGTGTTTCTCCCTCCTCTCCCTGCTACACAGCATTTTAGCCTTTCTTAAATACATTTCCAAATACATAAATAGATTTCCAACCACCAGTGTGGCTKATGAGCTCAACTGTGTGCTGTGGTAGGTGTGGAGCCAGCTGGCAATGTCTGTGTCTGGCACAGGGGCTGTCCAAGCCTCCTTCTACAGAGCCCCCACTGCAGCTCCCCTCCTACCAAAATCTCACCATGTAAACCCACATATACCTGTACCTAAATTATTACAGAAACATCTCTTCACYATCTCAAAGGGCCATACAATTAATAAAAGATCTTTTTTTAGTATTTGAGGCCTGATTGAATAGGCTTATCTGTAAACCAACAATGCAAATRGGCATTTACTCTGAAGGGATTGAATCCAAGTGCTAACATGTCTGACAAGAGTGGGTTTTTTTGTAAATCACCCATGATTCAAAAACAGTGCTTAAAACAACAAAAAATATTAAAAAATGRTCAGACTTTAATGTAGAATTATTATAAAGTGCTCAACATAGCTTAGGATATTACAGAAATGGAAAGACTGAGACAGGCATATGAGCTTGTGAAGAAGACTATTGTAATAAAACAAAATGTAAATCACACTTATAAGACATCATCTGAAAAATTATTGTTTTCTGTTACTGTTACATGCGTTTGGGAGTAAACTTTTTCCTTTCTTTGCAAGAATTTATGAATACAGATATGTCAAAGAAAAGCCTGTTTCAACTCTTCCATTTCATTTTCTAAATTWKTTTTTTTTTTTCATTTTGTCATCACAGGAACATTTTTCAATTGAGTCATCCAAATCAAAGCAAAAAATACCCCTGAACTGACTGATGTTGTAYTAGATTTTAATTACTACTACTTCTACAAATGACAGTATTTATTTTATACAAATCTATATCCAACACACAGAATATAAACAGAAACACAGATTAGAAAATATGGATTATGTAAGTTTTAATAGGAGCRACTTTTTAGCTGTTGAAGAAAAAAACTTCCTCTTTGGATGAAACTGCCATTTTCGTGCTGTGACCCTGCACTTGTTAGGTCTCTCTCATGTAAGCTAGCATGTGGAACTGAGCCAAAATAAACTGCAAATTCAAAAAGAATAATTTTTAACTGAGGGGACAGTGTACTTGAAAAGAGCACTTCTCCTCATCCTATACTGGGATGACTAGATGACATTTTCATGAAAGGYGCAGGCAATAATTCAGTAATTTTGAACTAACAGAATTTGGTTTTATGAAGCTGAACAGTATTTATATAATCCTGAATGTTATCTTGACTCTGATTATATAAATAGTATTAAAGTAGGCCAGCAAACAAAGCACACCTGGATGAACATGGAAGTGATTGATGCTTAACTTATGGCATTTACCTTCATAATACACTCTCTAATTGACTAAGGAGGTGTATCCTCTTTGTGTGATAACTGAGAAACTCCCATACAATCTGGCAACTCCCATTTCACAAAGTAAATGTAAAAAATATGAAAGGAGACTGATGTGAACAGAAGATTAGTGCATACTACTGAGTCATGAACATAAGTTAAACAAGAGTATATGCACAGACTACATGAGATTTAAGAAAAAGCTTTCTAGTTTGATTAGCTGAAAGAGAGCAAAGTAGTAATAAGGATACACAGTGAAAATTAAAAGAAGATTCCAGTTTCTAATTCTCTATACAATCCATGTCAGATAATTGCATTCAATCCAAGACTGGTATGTCAGAATAACAACTGCCTAAATACTGTCATTTGGATTTTTAAAAATACACTTAATATCTTTCTTTGCCACCATTCACGTTCTCATTTATTATTACCCCAGGTAGTAATCGAATGCATCTCACAATAGCTACTTCCTGTCTGGAACTCTGTTAATACAAAAATCACTAAATAGCACGAGTAAAAATTTGCCAAAGAGTAGTAAAAAGCAAAAGCTATTAAAAAAAAAAAAAAGAGAAGTTCTGTTCACGACTGTAAAATGCCACGAACCAACGGGAAAGCAGGATTACATTGCATGTAATGGTTACTTGGCAAGACAAAATGACAGCACTTCAAACGTGTCCCTTCCTCTCCTCTTCTTGCCCCAGCTTTATATTGCTGAGCACAAAGCCATATAATCTGAAATATTCTTTTGGTCAGCTGAGCTCAGCAGTCCTGGCTGTGTCCCCTCACAACTCCTTGTGCAACCTCAGCCTCTTTGCTGGTGGGATGAGGAGTTGTTATCAACTGTTTTCAGCACAGATCCTAAGCACAGCCCCATATCAGTTACTATGAAGAAAATTAACTCTCTTCCAGACAAAACCAGCACAATTTCCCAGGAACCTATTTCTTAATTCTCTGGAAAACCTAACGAAAACTTTCACAAGATCATGAGCATTGCTAGTGACAAACATATTTTTGTGAGACACAGCCTGATCTCTCTATACCTTCCCAGTTCTGAGTTTGCAACCTCCTCTGTAATACRTCACAGAGACACAACATTAGAAATGACAACTAGATCTAGAGCACCTACATGCCCAGTGCCTCCATCCATATGTCACGCACCACCTTCAGTAAGCTGGCACAGCTTTCTGTTACAAATTTAAAGCTTACTGTTGTAGGATGTGGAATGTTCAGCTGCTGAAACAGAGTAATTTTGGATCAAGGAGGTATTTTTAGCTACATTATGAACACGTATTTTAAAAATTCCTTTTTTTTTTCCTGGGTAGATTCTCAAATTCTACATTTATAACAATGCAATTTATTTTTCTTCAATTGCTAGGGGGTGGGGTTTAGCAGAGAGACTTTTTTCGTTTGTTTTTCTTGTTTTTCAGTGGACATCAGGTTAGAACAAGATTTTCAATAAGACAGAGACACCAGAGACACGTCATTGGAAATCTGAGTATCAAGCACAGAGAGAACTGGGTTGGCAATGTGTTTTTGTAGACACTTGTCYGCTATAGGTAGGAATGGAGATATGAGATTGCTTAATAATGCTTTAATGTGCATAATTCAACACCTACAGGAGTAATAAAGCTATTAATAACAGATAAATATTTGACTTTAAAAATGGGAAATGCCCATGAACAAATCAATCAAAATAAGGAGTGATGTCATAGCTGTTTGCAGGCAGCATATTAAAGGCTCAAGTAGGTGAATAGTACAAACCAACACAGACCWAAGAGGACTAGTATTGAGAACAAAAAAACAGCATGACCAAACATAGCAGTAATAGAGGCAAAATAACATATTTGTACAAATCAAATAAAAAGGAGATTTTGGAATAAATTGATAAACTGAACAGTTAAAACCACCTTCCAAGCTAGATGGCATCCCTTAAATGTTCTAAAGAAGCTCCAGTACAAAACTGCTAAATTTTAACAGTAATTGAAGGACAAGGTCCCACAAGTAGTCACCTCCTGGATTATCAACTGTTCTAGATATTTAAACAAGCTGTAGGAATGTCAGTTRTCATAACAGGCAGAAATAACTGGTGGGCGCTGTCAAGGTTTAAGAGTGGTGAACTGTGAAGTTAAACCATTTGTTAAAATCCAGTATTATCTAGAAAAGTCAAAACTAAACTGAAAGAAAATTGCAGAACAAGTCTACAATGCTGAGAGGGAAAAAACCCAATAGCTGAAAGTCAGTGACTACCTGTACAGAATGTGAATTAAAAAAAAAATCTCATGTGTCCAGACTGTCTTCCCATCTTTCCTTCTGATAGRCTGTCTTCTTATACACTGTCTTCCTTCCTACAGACACATAAAAGCACAATGTTAGTTATCAGTTGTCAGGAAAAATACCTTGAAACCAATGTTACAAGTATCAAATAATACCATCTAAATGATTAGTGACATGTAAAATGTTCACATAGTGTTASTAAAGGCACAGAGAACAAGGCACAAAATAACACTAATAGTCTATATGCGTTCATGGAGGGACCACATTGAAAAAAAATCCGAAACTCTTATTCTGGTCATTCCATTCCAAGCAGCATATTTTCTTACTATAAAAGGTCAGAATGCTCACCCGTAAACTTCTAGTGGTGATCTATTAACCATTTATAAGGACCTGGGATGTCTTCAGATGCGTCTCATTGATGGAATTTGAACAGCTATGGACACAGATGACTATGGYTGCCTGTATTCCCCTACACCACTTTTCCCATTAATAAGTGTATCTTCCATATGAAGTGCCATTGAGTGTGAGTTACACCATTAAAAATCGATAACTTCCAGAACTAGACCCAAAACTAGATGCTGGTGGTAGGAATGTGAATGTATATGAAGGGAAATGTCTATGAGCATTGGAAGAAGCAGTAGAGCTGGTATTGACAGAACAGCCCAAAATTCTGAYTAAGAATGCTGTTTCCAAGACGCTGCTACCAGGGTTAAAGTGGAACTGTGTTGTCCACATACAGAAAAAAAAAGACCTGCACTATGCTAAGACCACAGCACAGATGACTTGACAGTGGGAGACCTGCACCCTGAGATCAGGAGGATGGAAATAAGTAGCGCCATGTCACTTATTTCATTCCCTTTCCATTATTTCACAAGAAAACAGTCTAATGGCATATAACTCAAATGGGGGAAAACAGACAATAAGCAGATCTAAGATTTGAAAAAAAAGCTGAAATAAGCCACATGCTGTAGCAAATGACCACATCTTAACAGCAAAAGACAAAAGCATATACTGGTCTGTACCAAATAGTTTGTCATCACCAATCAAGGAAAAATAAATGCAGTGGGCATTGACAGCAATCTCTCTTTTCTTCTACCTTGCACACCAACAATTGYGGCTGAACCTGGTAAAATTTGGCAACTCAAGCTCAATGCTTGCAAATACATGTGTGTGCAAGGGCAGTTGAATGAAATTCAGGAGAGAAGGAATGAAGAGGATAAAATAAACTCATTTAGAAGTTTTGTAAATAAGAATCCCTCTCCCTTCCCTCTCCCTTAAGTTTCCACACTTAGTTTTGTTACAAAAGTTTTCTTACAAGGGATGTGCCACTGATTACTAACTGTTTGGGCAGGGTGGGGAAGAGCATGAGTTATGAAGATCTTTTTTATAGTTGTGATACAGAGGCAGACAGAAAGCATATTTGTGCACATCCKTTGTGCATATTCTTTATTCACTACCTGAAGCTAAACTATATCTTCAGATTCAGTTTTGATTTTCTTATGTKTCTTGTGTTTTTCTCTTACTTGGAATGTGCTTCCTAGAATAAACATTCGAACTCCTGACTTGAGGTGCTAAAGAAGTTAGTTAAGCACTATTGAAGGGAGCCTGACCATAAGTGCCCTTTGGGCGTTATTGTCTTCCACTTCTGATAAGGAGTTTATAAATATAGTGCATTTACCTTACTTACTGGCAGCTCTGACTTACAGGAGAAACAAACAGGCAGTTAATGACTGACTATCARGGGGAGGAGGAAATCAAGCAGTTTTGTGCCTGGTAAATCTTGYTGATCATATGCTACTGATCATCCACTGAATCTACAGTCAGCAACAAATCCATGGAAAAGTTACTTTTTCTTACAAATTAYTTATACATTCTGTCGTCCCTGTTATGTATCCCTACCTTTTGCCCTGGCCATGGTGCTGAACACAAACACGAGCTTGGGCAAATTATGGACTCATAGAATGGGTAGGYTGGAAGGGACCCTAAAGACTACCTAGTTCCATCTCATGAACAGGAATACCTTTCACTACACCAGGTGGTTCAGAAACCCCCATCCAGTTTGGCCTCGAACATCTCCAGAAATGAGAAGTCCACAACCTGTTCAGTGCCTCACCATCCTCACAGTAAAAACCTCTTTCCTATTATCTAATTTAAACTACCCTCCTTCAGCTTAAGGGCATTCTCCCTTGTTCTATCACTATGCCCCCTGAAAAGTCCCACTGCAGCCTTATTGTAAGCCCCCTTTACATACTGGAAGGCTGCTATCAAGTGAGCACACTCCTGTCCCACAGTTGCTTGACTGGTTGAGAACTCACCGACTAGATGAATACTCTAAAGAAAGAATGTCTAGTCAGCAATTCATTTTTTCAAACTATCTTAAAGGGTTTTTGCATTTTGGGGGTGGTGGTGGTGGTTTTTCTTCCCAGGTATGTATTTTCAAGAGTCCATTTCAGCATCTTTAAATAAAGATGTTGTGATAAAATGAAAAGAAAAATGAAAAAAAAAAGAAAAAAAGAAAAAAGAAACAGTCTTTTGAACACTTAACTGCTCAAATAAGCAGACACATACTCTAGTCTCACAGACTTATCTTCTTTTTCTCCTTCTCTTGACTCCTTCCTCCTCTTCTGCCTTTTCCTATGTTGCATGAATAATCATGCACTGACCTCCTCCTAACATGTAACCAACATCTTCCCTAAAGTAGGATGGGATTTTGTGTCTACAGCTACAACAGTGATTTCTGTTGCACAGTGATTCCTGCCCAGTTGTAGATACTGTTAAGTGCAGAAAACAAACAAACAAAAAAAAAATCGGAATTTCTCTCTGGCATTTAAAGAAAAAATGTAGGAAGGGAAAAATACACCAATATTCAGCACTTTYTCTCTGGACTGGATTTGTGAAATAAAAGCCCCTTTTAGCCCAACAATTAGAACACTAACTAATCCTGTCACTCTGAAGGCTYGACTGCTTATTCCTATCTCTTCCCATCTTTGTAGTGAGATGTTATGTAACACAAGGGTACTTGGTAGGTAGGCTTCTTGCGCAGGGTTCATTCCTTAAACAAGAATTGTCTTCTCACCTCTATTTA
Source organism: Malurus melanocephalus (assembly GCF_030028575.1). Taxonomy (NCBI): domain Eukaryota; kingdom Metazoa; phylum Chordata; class Aves; order Passeriformes; family Maluridae; genus Malurus; species Malurus melanocephalus. The sequence continues at coordinate 64,478 of NW_026623940.1, read as the reverse complement.
CCTACTTTATTTAAATTCATCCTTTTTACGAATGAGACTGCTTATGTACACAATTGTTTTATAGACATCGGTGCTTGTTCRTTCTGACATAAGAGTTACTTCAAACTATTGGAAAAAAAAAAAGACTGCCTGACAAATAAAACAAACAGTAAGAAAGACCAAAAATAAAATTATATTTGATCAATCAAGCACACGTTGGTTTTTCCTTTCAAAGAATACAGACAAACGTGATTGAACAATATTCCATAATTTATCTGAATTTGGAAGCACATGGCTCTTTTTATCATCTCTGCTTTTTGCAGACATAGCTGCTTTCTGAGGTATAYTTTTTATTTTCTTAAATCTAGATGTAAATTACTCAAATCACAGCATTTTCAGAAGSTTCCACTGCATAGTCTCCTTCTCTTACTTTTAAACTCCAGAGAAAATTTGTATTCCATTTTTTTTACATCTATAGGTTTTGGGTAAGTGTGAGCAAGTGTTAAATTTCCCTTGTTAACTATCTAAAGCCCTAATTTTTCTTTATTCATTACTTAATTATGGTGGTACAATGAATAGTTATGCCTTTCTTAAATGTATGGCCATCTTTAGTGTGTAATAAACACACACATTTTGACAGTAGCAAATAATATGTGTTGCTAATACCTGCAGTGCAATAGATTGTCAAGGGCAACCTAATATTCCCCATCAAAAGCAGAAGGAAATACAATAATGAATGAATTACAACAAGGTAATTATTATTWCAAAATGCCCAAACATATATGACATACAGATTGACCCACCCCTTCAAATTTGGTGCCATTAACACCTAGTGTCTTCTAGCACTTTTTACGGATCTCAATTTTTAAAGCAATAATTGAGTAGAAGGCAGCTTAAGAGGTAATAAATAATAACATGCCATTACAGCTTATCCTTTCCTCTTATATGTCATCTTAAAGCCATTGTTAATTCACCACAYACCCAGTTTGAAAAGAAACCCTCACAAGTAACAGCAGTTTTTCTCGTGATCAGATATAAAACTAAGAATTATTGAGAAAAGGGTAAAAGATAAATACTGAGAATTGGATAGGGTCAAAGATAAATAGTAAGCAGCATAAGCATGAAGACTGGAACAGGTGCTATGATTTGCATAGTACTGTACAATTCAGACCATACATTTTCTTAGTTGTTAATGGGATTTAGATCTTTTTTTATATATCTTGGCCAGAAAATGAAAAACAACTGAGACAACGGCACTGAGGTTTAATCACTACAGCTTTAGTAGAAGGCTATGAAGCATTGTGTTCCTTCTAATGTCTATAGGCAGGTGTTCATCTGACTCAAAGCATAATCAAATGCATCAATAATTCATATATTTTCTCATTAGTGCCAGTGGTCASTCTGCATCAGTAAAGCTGAGATGAGACAGGGTGTTGAAGCACAAACTGGCACTGTGTTATATTAACTATGTGGTTGTATTAAATGCTTTATAATGTCAGCTGCAGACATTTTACTATTCCTTGAGTACTGAAGTAATTTTTCAAAAAAAAAAAAATGCGTACCCCACACCATGTTTCAGTGCATACACTTACTTTCAGAACAGTGACAATTAGAAAGCAATTACCAGCTTTGTGCACTGAGTGTTCTTCTAATCTCACAAATACAGCCCACTGCTTGCTCAACTATCTCACCAAACACTGTAAGTCTATCCTAAACAAAGGATTTTTGCCTTTTAGGTCTGCATTGTAATAAGCTGCACTRCCACACAGCTCAAGTGAATGATATTTTATTCATCACAACACAGATAAACACTTTCAATTTACTGGACATAACATGCTTATTTTTCATTTACAGCATTTGTGGAGTAAAGCATCTTTAAAACTGGATCGCTTTGGTACAGAAAACTCAAACTAGCTTAGGGGAAGAACAGTGAAGGGAAGCTGAATGTTCTGAAGAAGTAGTTTTAAATTTTAGATTCTGTCATAATCCTGAGATTCTGAAAATGAAAACCCTTTACAATAGAGAAAAAACTCATTAAAGAGCTGCCTGGCCCAAGATAAACACCCAGTAAGGACACCCATTATTTAATCTCCGCCCAGTTTCCGAAAGGAACAAACAATACACGTTCCAGGAGGAGCTGAAGAATTAACAACAGCTGCTTGCCACAGCTGATAAAAAAACTACAATTATGAGAGTGCATATATGTGGAGTTTGTACCCATCTTTACGTTTGTGACTTGACTTATGGCAAGTTCCTGGTTCAAGGGAAGGAAGTTCCGGTTTTGTAAACAGATGCTCTTCTTGTAACTACATGAATATAGGATTTTACTAAYCATTTCCTAATCAAATTAGACTTTTCCTGTAACCTTAATAAGGACAGTCCTCATACATGCTAATATGTCATGTTTGCATGCAGCAGAGCAGATCAATGAATTTTGACTGTGACTGTAGGTAAAATGCCATGCATTCTGTTGCACAGTGTACTTTGTTACAATCATTACACTGAAATGAAGTGACTGTCAAAGCATCTGGACTGAATGCAGGGCTACAAACATAATTTTATAGTGTGAAAAAAAAAAAAAACCATACACTGCATAGTGTATGTTCAATAGTATAATGAATCAACCAYTTAAATATATTTCACTTTAATGCCAAACTATATTTTATTTTCCAACATTTTAATCTACGTGTCTTATTGCTACTAATTTCAAATACTTGATATGCTTACATTTCTGGGAGATTTGACATTATTTTTCAGTGAATGTTTTCTAACTATATCTGTTGGGAGATTTAGACTGTGACAAAGAACATTCAACGATCCAGCTCTCCCATTTTGTAGCAGTAGCATAGATCAGTCCACGCATATATGAACCCGCTAAGCGCTGAATAACCTCTCCTTCAATTATATTCTTCAATTCAAAGATTTTTTTAATTTGATATTGAAGTCAATGGCATTCACAGAGGGGTAACATGTTCATTAGAAATGTGATTTCATTAACCTTATTACAACTATCACCACTATGTAAAAATTATTTTGTATATTCCAATTAATGAAAGAAAAGTCTTACCTTTTTAGAACAAACTAACTTACCCAAGTGGGAGTGAATGCTATATTTTGGTCAGATCTCGATAATGCAGTTGTGGCCAAGACTGACAGCTGAGAAGTTGCAAAAAACATTCAGGATGAATACAGCAAGAGAAAAAAACCTGGAAATCTAAGGCCATGTAAGAAGTGGTAGAAATCTCCATTAAAAAATACAGAATTTTTTGAAACTTTTCATATTTTGTACAAAAAGAGCATTTGCCATTTGGAGTAGTGATTTTTTTTGACAACATATTCTTTTGACAAGCCATACACTGATAATATCACTCTATTTCACTAYTTTCAAAAACCAAATCTGTTTGTGTCCATTTCAAATAATTCCTCAACAGAACTTGGCTTGAGATAGCATAACAGAGAATTCAAATTCTGAGTGTTTGCATGCAATGTCATTAAATACCCACGAGAAAGGGCCAGAGTAAAGTAAAACTTACTGTTCCACAGTTATTGTTCTGTTGAAGTCTCACTCAACTGGAATACATTTGTTTTTAAACACCTGAAAATTTAATGGTAAACACAGAGATTTAATATGATTAAGAAATGCATTCAAGTTTGCATAGAAACTAAGGAAGTTATTTCATATTAGTTTTCATAAATCACCATGTTGATGCATTCATAGTTACGCAAAATAATCAGAAAGCATTATATACAATAAACAATGTAAGCCTTGTGGACAGGGTTTCTCACTTCCAAGCTAACTGGAATCCCTCTTTCTGACCAGGGCTCCCTCTGGTTTACTTGCTGACTTTTCACAGTAATTTAGCCTCAGCAGTAATGGAGAGATATCCACCRCCACATTCCCATAATTTTGATGCTGAAGACCCTCTCAAGTATGTTTAAACATTCTCGGGCTGCAGCAGAAAACAGGAGTACTGGCTGGATTTCAATTGCAGTGTCAGTTCACAGAGGTCCATGGTATTGTCAGCTGACCTATTGAAAACCCAAATCACAGAAAGTTCATGGATAGGGTTTTTAATAACTCTTTTGGCCTGTCTTTATTTTTCCCAAGTCCCAGGTACTCAAACTTAACATAGAACAAAAGACTGTCCAAAACACAGAGAAATAAAGGGATTTGYATTTTAATAAAACAGCCTTTAAAATAAAATTAGGTTAAAGGAAGTAACCTAGATACAGAAAAGTTGACCTTAGAATTCAAGGCATCCAGCTTCCTGTTAGTCCCCTCCCTCCCACCTCCCAGTTCATTATTTTTCTGCTCACTTTACTCCAGTTCTTCATCCTCCCAAATTAATTATTCATGCTTTAGCTTCCTGCTTCAACTCCAATGTACACTTCTATCATCCTCCTCCAACCTCAAACACCATCCACCTTCCTCTGGGGCCAAGAGATGAAATGGTGGGAGACAGCTTTGTCCCTCAACTACACCAAGAAAGTTTCCTCTTCCACTTTCCCTTCCTGCTKTTACAAAACTGAACATATGAAGAAGCAACAGGAATTCTGATTCAGTTTCAACCATGTGGGGCAGGGAGGATTAGCTTTAATTTTATGCATTAATCCTGTTTTTTTTCTCAGGAGGTTGGACAAACACTTTGTTTGCAGTATACACCTGTCTAAAGACCAGTCTATTCATTAGAAGCATGTCAGATATGCTGTCATGTGCAGTAACCTTAACTGGTTGCTTCTCCCAGGAGATGAGGAAGGAGGAAAGCTTTCAGTTCAAACAGTGTCACACAACAGCTGAGATCTGGGCTCTCTCAAGATCTGTCCACACTGGCATCGGCRTAGACCTAGACAAGAGAGTTCTCASCAAATTCTTACCATGTTTCCTTTCTCATCCTTCACTGAACTTAAGTAGAATTCACTGCAACTTGGCCTTTAATTGCCTAAACCCCAGGAAGTCGGAATGATTTCTCTCTAGACACCTGTGCTATTCACATTCAACACCTTATCACACAGGTGAGATTCCTATGTTATGAAAAGCAACTGCTTCCTCTAGTCCACAGCACTTGATATCCAACACTTAATAGCCTGGGCATTAGACAAAGTATTCGTTTGCACAAAGAAGAAATTTATAACATTCCATTTCCAACCGAAATGCACCTTGCTTCATCTTGCAGTTGGTGAAGATGAACAACATAAGAAATGCTGTTTATTTCAGAGAGAATGGTGCAGCATCACATACCCTTCAGAGCCCTCTGTGGCTACTCACAAAAAAAGCTTTCCCATTGCCTTCAAAAGACCTGAGCTTTTAACCATCAGCATTCTGCAACATACATGAACTCTGCAAAATTAAACAAGGCCAAAACAGGAGACTTCCTCCATCTGTCTCCTCATGATCAGCAGTTTTATGAACAGAAGAAAAACAGTGTTTTGTTTTGTGTTCAGAAGACATAAAGCAACAAAGCCAAAAGAGACTGCAATAAAACATAATGTATTTCAGATAATGAGAAAGGCTGTTTGATGTAATTTATCCTTTTCTTTTGAATATAGGTATTACACATTTTCCTWTCAATTTTTCTCAGCATCTGTTAGTTACCTGTGAGTACAGCACTATGAACAGAATTTCAGATGTCCTCAGGTGAAACAGTTCTCTGGTGCATTCACAGTTGTTGCTGGGGGTTTGGGAATTGATTAGAGATTTTGGCTTTGCTTTCGTTTGGAGGTTTTTTTTGTTTTGTCTTTGTTTTTTACTTTTCCTGCATTTCCAGGACTTGCACTGAGTTAACAGTCAACATCTGGGGAAATAAGCAAAAATGGGTTAAAAAAACTGATCCAAGAAATGAGTTAAAGTTATTTTACAAAGAGGCAAATAAGGAGGAAAGAGAGGAAAGATTTAAAACAACAAAGAGAGGAAAGACTTAAAATCTGAGTCTTGTGAACTAAAGTGAAGCCAGTCTCAAGAAGTTTCCCTCAAACTGAGAAGAGTAATATTAATTGCTCTTCCAAGCTAAACTAAGAGAAGTCCTAGGAATAACCTGCCAGATATGGCACCAGACTATTGAAAGCGCCAGAGAGACATTACAGGTTTTTGGTTTTCTAGACAATGCCCCAGGTCAGGCATATATAAGGAGTACACATTTCAAGAGCAAAGAAGAATGTGCCAACTGGCACTGAATTAATATCTTGCTCTGGTGATCCCATCCTTGCAAAACAGCAACACAATCCAGACATTCCTGGAGAGTATTTTACAACATTCACTCATGAACTAGGCCTTAAAAGACAGATGAGCAGAGTCCGAGTCCGGGGGATCAGCTGTTGCTTCCTGTTGGCTCTACTGCTGAGACCTCTGACTGAGGTTAGAGGACCTGAAATTTTTGTTTATTATCAAGCTGGCAATGAGAAGAACCTCCTGGTTTATGGCAAAGACGTAAATTTATTCCATTTTCATAGGAAAAAAAACCTGTCTGAACACTGTTTCACCGATTAATTAAATTATAATGAGGATCATATCATTCATGTTTTATTAAACTCCTTTATTAAGACAAGGTCAATAGGTACTTGAAAGGAAAACTTTCTATGTAGATGGTTTTCTGACTCAAGCCTTCATAAATAACTCATGAACCTCACACAGAAACAATTGCCTCGGCGTGGTAGATCAATGCCAAGATCAGTGAATCAAAAATTGGGGGGCAAAAGGATTTGTAACTCATCAAGGGAACACTCTAGACTTACGAAGAAAGCATGAGAGAAAGCCTGTCCTCGTCCTCTGCCAGCAGATGGCAACATTACTTCTCATTAGGGAAAAGGATCAAGGGAAAGGATCTGTGTCACCAACAAAAGCTGTGGCCACTGTGTAGATATTTTTGCTCTTTATTGTAGCATAAAAATAGAATGTTTTGCCTAAGGTGCCATGTTTATGTTCCAATGGACAGCAGCAGATATATGTAACCATCTGACCATACCAGGAGGCCGAGAGAGAGACAGAAAACAGTGAATCTCCCTGAAACGGCACACTACAGATCTGGTACCTCGTGCCTGTGAAAAGGGTGCATAGAGAGAATTTACAGAGAGAGTTCTGCATCAGATTCAAGCCCCATATAAACTGATAGATACTGAATAATTATTCATGACATTTTTGCATACAGAAACTATTTTGACTTCTTTTTTTTTGTTTAAATTCCCCTGTGCAAATGGACTCATGCCCTGAATCATAATATTTTTAAAAGATGCTTCTATTTCTGCAAGTAGATGGCAAGCAATGCAAAAATTCATAAATAATCCTATTAAACATAACCACAACCCCTGATAATACATAATGGTATGAAGTKGTGATGGATGRATATTAGGAAAAAGCTCTTTACCCACAAGGTGGTTAGTTGGGCACTGGAACAGATTCYCCACAATGACAGAKWAAAAYGAAGAAATATGCTATTATTCTTGTAACCAGTGGTTAGGGAAAAACAAATTATCTGTGATTAGAGCAAAACAAATTACCTGTGAGTTAGCACCCTCAGTCAAAAAAAAATGGCCCATTTTGTTTTGCTCCTATCACCACAAATTTTGCATCCAGATTTTAAAATCCAGTGCCTCAATTGCTTTATTTTCAGCAACTACCACATCTACAGACCATCAGATGACATTTTTCCCTGAGATCCTTAGAGTTTCAATGCTTTTTYCCATATCTCAGTAATGACAACTAGGTTTACCAAGAGAAACATGGGGAATAACTGATGTCTTGCGAGGGTGTAGCTTCACACTATTGCTGCAATACTCAGGAGCTGCTCTACAGCATTGCTTAAATACCAAACATACATTTCTGCTTCTTAGTCCCCTCCATTTCCAAGAACAGAATCTAGTGGAGATCAATGCCCCTTTTACTACCTTAYATTTATTTTTCTTTATCATAGACTGATGAGAGAAATTACTGGAACCAAGCTTGTGAAAATACTTAAAGCCATCCTAAAATGGCTGTTTCACAACACTGTTCTGAATKTGTTCAAATGCTTGGCTAACAGGTGTTAAGATCTTGACCTTACAAATTCTCTGAAAGACAGAATAAAAGCAAGCTAGTGAGCCAAGAAATAGGACATGGGAGAACTAGGATTTCATGTCACACTCTTCAGAAAGGCATTTTATAATAAAGCTTGCATCTGATTTGATCTAATACAAACTAACAGAGAGCTCTGTTTTTCATCACTGAAATAATTTCCCAACTGTACAATACAGAAAAAGTTACATTCATGCATTGCAGCTGAAGTATTGTGCTGTCACAGCTGGATGCACACAGCTGCAATGAAGCTTTTTGTTTACTATGTCTCAACATTGGGTGGAGCCAATAAATTAAGCTAATACCAGGGAAATCATGCTTTTTTTTTTTTTTAGATTAGCTTCTTAATTACCTTCTGTTTTGCTTTAAAAATATGTATGTATATATATACACACACATATGCCTGCAGACGTGTTCAGCAAAACCCATTTACATACTTTATCCATATATGTGGGATTTTTCTGATARTACTAGAGCCACTACTTTCACTTTGAAATATAACTATCAAGAAGGAAGACTGAAAATATTTTTTAAAATACACTTCTTTCTAGGAATAATTATTGTATTCTAAAATTATTATTTACCCACCACTGAAACAMAGTTAGACCTAGTATGAAGTGTAGAAACTATTTAGGCAAAAATACAAGACAGTTTGGGCAACAACGTGAAATGTAAAGTCAAAAATTAGTCTGACTGAAGAACATAATGACCCAGAAGGCAGAACCCTAACAGGCTTGCCTTTTTTTTTTTTTTTTTTTTTTTTTTTAACTACACTGGGATACGAATTTACTACGCAGAGAAAAAAAACCCACGTTATTTGTGATGTTCAAAGACCATCCCGGGCCAAAGGTGCTTGAGCAATCAATTCCATCTGTCTCCGCATACCAGAACAGGAAATGTGCAGCCCTTCCAGAGACTCCCGGCTGCGGCGAGCCTGSAGGCACAGGGACGGGTCTCCAGACCCACCCAGACTCCCAGCCTGAGCTCTCCTGCAGCCCCCCCGGTTTCTCTTGGCAAACAGAGAGGACCCACTGTGCACGTGGGGACAGGAGCTGGGCTTCCAGTTCTGCTAAATAGGAACTCGAAGTCCCTGAGCGACCGCGCTGAGTGCAGAGATGTTGAGGCGTAGCCCATACCCACGGTGATTCACCCGGACGAGCTGTGCTCGGCTCCTGACTCACTGCGGCACCGGCTCTGCTGCAGCAGCCGCTACCAGCTCCCTCTGCGACAGGGATCGCTCCACAGGCAGCTTTTCAGTCACGACTTCTCCATTGTGCTCTCCCACTTCCCCCCGCCCCACTCCCCCCCCCCACGCCATTGGCAAAGCACAGATGCTAGAGGGCAGGAYAAACTGAATTGGTGAAGCTGCGGTAGCTGAATGATGGAAAGGGAAGGTAAAACACAGTAATTTATACAGAATAGTAATTTATACAGTATTTTAATTTATACAGTAAATCCTGCAATTTTTTATTTTATGCTAATCTGTTTTATATTGCATTGCCTAYGAACATAATTTTCAAAGATCAGCTGATGTTGGCAAATGCACTGAACTGCTAAAATTATAATCTTATTTCTAAACTGTAAAATTAAGAAAAGGAAGTTGTTCTTCTCAGCTTGGCACCCAGTCTCCAAGAACCCAGGTGAAGCACCAGTGTGACCTAATGCACTTCAGGACTCAAGTCCAGGCAGCTACCTACCTAAATGTGCTTTGCACATTTCTGTCTCAATAGATAGGAAGAAAGTAAACACATGGAGTGAATGAAGATGGATAAAAAGGTTAACTGGAAAATTATGAATAGCAACAGAATTACTATAAACAGAAGTTTCTGCCACAGCACATGATTAGCCACATCAGCCATTTGGGGATGAATTTGGTTAGTGAGAAGAGGAGCTTGAAATTATATTTAAGTGACACTGAGCAGAATACCTCCAATTTTCTATAGAAAAGGGAAATTGCTTTCCTACAAACCATTTCTAGAGACCATTTAGTACAGACCTCACTCTCTCTAGCAGTAATGCCAACAAACTTTGCAATCATGGATGAGTCACTTCTCCATTTTCTGCTGCAGCAAAACTAACACCATTTGCTGCCCCAGCCTTGTAAGCAATTACAAGCAGCAGACAGTCTTTATACTGTGTTGAAAGATGMAAGTATTTGAATAAACATCAAGCAGTAGTATTCTGTCAAAATTCACTGGCAACATGCGGTGGRGCCGAAAAAAATAGAGACATTGCATAGAAAATGGAAAATAATAAAAATCACCTTTCCCTGGTAGGAATTCACTGACCAAAGAAAGGGGGAAAGGACAGGATGCCTGCAAACAGTAGTACTAGTCTCTCTTCATTATTATGTTTGCTCCCTTTATTCCTGGGGCAAGCCCAAAGGATACAGACCCAAACTTGTTCCCATAGGAGGGTGACAGTTRCCAGTCTCATGCCCTGTGTGACCTCTAATTAGATTCTCTGTCAGACAACTGTGCTGTCCAAATTCCAGAATATAGGAAAAAAAAAGCAATAGACCAATCTGTGACTTCTGAAAGTTTGTTATTTATTTATCCTGCATTAATGTGCTCTTCTACATGAGCCGCTGTTTTCCCATTGCCTTTTCACTGCATATATTCCAACATACTTCAAAGTGAGCACTCCGAACAAGACACTGCGAACTACTTCATTGTAAAGCACACACCATGATCCAGGTCACTCACAATAAACCAACCTGAGGGCACTGTAACTTATTAACCAGCTTCCCTCCTGGCATTGTTCACAGTTCTACAGCCGCAGAACCGCCGGGAGCCTGTTGCAATCCCCAGCAACCAGCCTATCTCAGGAAGTCACTCATGGGTATTACCAGGAGGGCAAGTTGGTTTATGCAGAGTTATTTGAAATTACTAATAACAGAATGGTTTCAAATACGGCTTATTATTAATCCAATATTAAGCTTTGCAGACACTTCCTCATATAATGATTTATCTTTCGTATTCAGTGTCACGAGACCACTCATTGGTCTTCATTGAGATTTCATTATACAATTTTTTTTTTCTTTAAACTAGTATTTAAGTCAATCCAGTGCATTTTTGCCCTAGCTATATGGAAGAATAATGATGACTGAAGATTATAAGTTTCTCCTTCTGCCTGACAGAAGGCACAAATACAGCAGAACTGTTTCCCTGGAGAGGCAAGTACATCTCAGGGGGAAAAAAAAAGGGAGCCATCAACATGTAAAAGCTAATAATCCTGGTTGTGAAAATCTTGTGATGCTACCATAGTGGTTAAAGGTGAGACTGACTTTACTCCAAAACAGGAAAGAACTGCTGYTCCCAGAGGGAAGCGAGCACAGTGTTTGCTCTCTGGAATCATGACATGCCTGTAACAGCAACACAATGACAATTCCAAAAGGGCAGGAACTCTAGTTTCAGCCAATGAAGTTATAATTAATACCCATGAGAAAATGAGAAGCAATGTGAGCACACAAACCTAGCTCAGAGTGAGTTGTATAAGGCAGCCACACAGCTCATCTTGAATGAAAATGGAAAGAAAATGACAATTTTCTACCACACTTCTGCAAGTGTTGCTTTCCCTGGCATGTAACAGGTGGAAGTCACAGATATCAGGACTATTTAAATAACACAGTACAAGGTAATCTATTACATGCAACAATCTGGAATCAGTTTTCCCTTTCTTTTTGTCAGCCAGTAAATTCTGCCATGACAGAAAAATCAGCAAGATAACTGCACTGATTTGTTTACACAAGCCATTTCTTAAAATGTAGCTCTGAAAAACCCACATTTCAGCTTTCTGAGGTTAGGATTGGCGGGGTAAAAATGCCCATAGAAGTAAATACCGCCTCCATTTAGATAAGTTCATATTGGAAAAAAAAAAGTGTGTAACAAATCTTTCAAGCTATTGAATTCAGGATTTTAGCACTGAGATCTGTAAGCATTTAGTACTTCTGTTTTTGCAAAGGTCTGTAATGAGCACAGCATTATAGCCATGAACCTCCCATGAGCCCTGCTAATGAACCTCCCTAGGACTGTCCTGTCCACTAGGACATACCATTTAATCCTTTTTAAACTGCACCCAAATATGTGTGAAATTATAATAATGCTGTGTAACACAGGTAATTCCTGAATTACTCCTGGGTTTAAATGACAGCRTAACATAAAATTACTCAGCTAGGCTTTTTGCAGGGCCTAACACAGATATATTTTCAGCCTCCCAGATGAAAGCCCTGTCCCAGAAGCTGAAGGAAYGTGATCCTTCTCATTTGTTTTATTTCTCTTCCATGAATCTTGCTGCACTCTGTCACAGGATCAACAAGACTGTAAAAAGGAGCATTGATACACAGACTAGGAGGCAGTTTAATGGTGATCAGTGCACGCTGGTGAAACATGAGATATGGGTTTGTACTCCCACAGACTCAGAAGGGAACAGAACTCTCTGATTAGCTTATTAGAGAAGACAGGGGTTCCTCACATTTGTTTTCAGCCACAAATCATTTGGTAGGCAGAAAATATTCAAGAAGCATACTGAGAATTTATCTAATGCCAACATATGTACAGTCTGGCAATTGCAAATGACAAATGTTCCCATCAGTGAAAAAAACAAGAGAGTTATTYCATGCCCCAGAACAGATTGTCTGGTATTGCTTGACACTATGAATAGTCATTCTGCTCATCTATTAGTGGTAGTTATAGTGACAGGGAAAAATGATCTTTTCTGTCTGTTCCTGCACTCTTTTCATTATTCCTAATTTCCATCACATAGAAAATTATATATGGGGTGGATTACTGATGCTATTAAGCAATAAACAGGAATAGCAGAATATTGTTACTTCTGTTATTCAGAATTAAAATCTTACTTAGCTGAGCTGAACATTAGAATGGTTCCTAGMCAATAGACAATAGCACGGTTCTTAGTCTCTGAAGGAAATCTAGTCTACACATTCCCGAAGTTGTAAACTACCTTTTCTAGAAATGCGAAGAATGCAGAGCATCCTGCTTGATTCAAACTAAACTTTCCCCATTWATTCCGTGCACATGCTACAGACTGACAAAAAGGTTAACACCCATCTGTGATCTGTCATCTAGGTGCAGTAAGATTGCTCATTAACCYGAATTTGGGAGCTCCTTGCTGTGAATGCCTTCTCTGCATTCCCAGCTCTGACAAATTAGCAGGCTGTTGATCTGCTGTACTGCTTGGCAGGGGAGRGCCCATTCCCTTTTTCCACAAAAGCATGCCACATGGAATGTGCTCTCTCAAACTATGCACAGCAACAGTTTGTCCATAAAACTTTATCACTATGAAAACAAACCCAGCTCCTATACTTTCCTTTTTAATTTTTTTCTGTACCTTAAATCAGACTGTGGGCTAGATGGCCTGGCTGCTGAGGGAAAAAACAAAGAATCTAATCATGTTGCACTCCAAGATTACTGAATGTTTGCTATCTGTTAAAGCTACAGAAATAAACACATGAGGAAGAGGTTAAAAGTCTGTCTCAATATCAGCATCAGATACCTAGTGTTGTTCTTAAGCTCTTGAAAAGTCAAACAGAAATCACTCACCCATGAGACTACTGGCATATTAAAAAAAAACAAGGAGTACTTCTAGCTAACATGCTTCATACAGTCTATGTCTTGTAACAAAACCCTTAATTTWCAAACAAGCAGGTCCTCAATAACTATGACACTATTATTTTTATGCTAAAAATATAAAAATATATTTATTTTAAATTCAATCAGATGTTAGTAGTGAATTAGGTATCCCATTCCAGTGTCTTTTTAGCATTACTAGATATCAGAGTACACAATTTATACTTATATTCTGAAGTATTTTCTTATTGTTTACTGGCATTCTAGCCTCAGCATCTTGTATTTCTGGTGGCATATAATTTTGGCTTGCTATTSATTGGGTTTTTTCTGTATGGTTGGAAGATTTTTGATTACTTTTAAAAGAAACTTGTCTCATTCACTACAGCATTTTAAAGATATTTGCTAAGCATTTCAAAAATAAAAATATCTAAGATGTGAAGAGACGAAAAAGTTTATTAAGTAAGGTCATTCTCTTACCATAACCTTTGGCAAATTCCGATCCTTTATCTCTTATCATTCCTCTTTCATGATCACCATTGTCTCATCTATTCCTATAACCTTAGTTCTCCTTTTACAGCAGTGGGAAATTACACCAGCTTATACTCAGTTTGAGAAGGTATTGGATTTGTGAGAGAAAATTGTGTGATTCAGCAGCTAGATTTTATCTTGGTGGGTCCCTCCTTGGTGCAYTCCAACCATGTGACCTCTTCCACCATGTCCTCATGACCCCAGTGAGCTGACTGCCCTGTAACTACCCTAAGACTTTTAACTTCTGTTTGTTCCCTACACTGCATTCATCAGCATCCAAGCCTTCCAGAGCAGTGCCCAGGAATGCTGATTCCTAAGAACAAGCAAGACAGCTTTTACCCAATGACTGCTCTGCAGGCACTTTCTTCTTCATGTGTCTTAACTCGAGATTCCACAGCTGCTCTGCATTGTTGGTTATTTTGCCACTTCAGTTTCCACCACCTGGGCTCCCTGAATTAGTCAGTTGATTTTTGAGGAATAAATCCCTTCCCATTGTTTCTAGTTTAAATTYCATTCTGTCAGCTGACTCCTGTCTCTTACAAGCAGCTCTGGGCCTCAAAGAGAGTCCCAGGTCATACACATGGAGAGAGTCATGGTCATACACACTGAGGTCCTGCTGCCAATACCAGCTGTACAACTMGCTGTTAACCTGAGGGATCCAAGTCATCCTCGGACCCTTCCCCTCAGTGGCAGAACCAAGGAGAACAACACCTCCATCCCCAAAGACTTGATCACTGCCCTACTGCCCTTCAGCCACACCTAATGCTTCTCAGGTCACCCTTGCCCTGGCAGTATTTTTGGCTGGAGTCTCAGAGAAATGGCATTTGATTGCTTTCTCATCCATTCAGAGTCTTCACAGCTCATGGACCTCCTCCCATAGGTGTTTCACTTGGAGGCACAGCTCGTTAACAATTTCACAGCTCTGAAGACCAGAGGTCAAGTATCAGAAGACCAAGTGCCCCAGGCCCAGGAACTCCAGGCTGCCTCAGACCTGAGAAGCTGCATCCTCCTTTTGAAGTTCTGTCTAGATCCAGAAGTACAACAGCAAAGAGACAGTGACTCCAAATCTTGAATTTGRATGTAAACCAGGCCTTGATTCATTGCTCTTTTGTTTTTAAAATGCCAGATAAAGAAACATGATGATACTAAGAAGACTTCTGGTAAAATCATAATTAGAGATCACACTAAGTAGCACAAATCTTAAAAAAAAAAGAAAAATACTTTCACTGAAATTGTGTATTTGCTTTTCTTAAAAATAATTAAAACAAAAAGCAAAAACCATTCATTTCCTCTCCTTCACAGCTATTTGTTTCCTTTTCCACATGATTAACAATGGATAATTTTAAATTAAATGAGGCAAATTCAATTATTTCATGTTGAGATTTYGATAAATAACTTCCTTGCTCATAAGCAGGCATTCAGAAAAATCCAAGCACCTATGACTAGGCACACCTACCCCTGCCAGCAGCATACACAAAACCTCTTGCTTACTACTTATCAGGAGTKTACCAGTCATGTTCGTGCAATTCTTACATCAACAAATATAAATATCAAYAGGAATAGATGTATTTTTACAAATGGATAAATATTATTGTGCAACACCTGTGTAAATCCAGGGAATGATCCTTATGTAGCAGTAGATTTTGCCTATGTATGCCAGGTCTATTTTTATCCTGTCATGTGTAAAACCAAAAGGGAAAACCTGTGAACATTTTTTTCTAAATAATTCATTTGTAAACATATCAAATAAGACTTTTTCRGCTTTCAAACTCAGAAATGCCCAAATCACTTTGCACAATTGCATATAAAATATGGGCAGTGCTGTTACTGTGCTGTCAAATCTGACAGCCATTCTGTACTCAGCAATGTATCAAATACCATCCAAATGCAACTATACAAATGTCACCTCTTGCCAGTGCAACTTTATAAATGAAGCAATATCAATCAATTAAGGGAGTGGAGTGCATGCAGAAGCAGCCAAGTCTACCTAAGGATTACAATAGGGAGTTCTATGTGGGCAATCAAGTTTAAACTGCAGAACAGCCAAGGCACACGGATTCTCTCTGTGATAAAGAGGATTTCCGGTCACACGCTGAGGGAAACCCAGAGACTTTTGCCCATGGACAGATAAGAGTAAATTTTGTTGTTACACCATTTGTCTATTACAGGCTATAATATCATTTACCAAATCTTTTTACTTCCACTCAAATAGATTTCTGTGATTAGGTATGAGGGAGATCTACACGTTTCCACTTTGAATTTCTGTAGGTTGCATTTTTGTATGAAATATCACAACAAGGAGTGATACCCCTCTCCTAAGCTGCTTGGGAAGGGTCAGTCCTATCCAAGCCCCTCAAGCAGAAATGGAGACCTCCAAACACACAAGCTAAAGCGAATCTGAAGTCACTAATACCATTTTAATTACCTCCTACTCTAGTACCAAATAGACCAGAAGAGTAAAAATACATCTTTCTCTTTTGTACTTTATGTATTTTCTATGCATAATGCAAGGACTTTCTTTCTAAATGATCTCCTTGTTGGTCATATCAGACTTCCTATACCAGCTATTTTAGGAGTTTCCTTTCACATAGGGAAAGCAACTGGACAGTTGCTTTACACACTCCTTGGAGGGGATGCTTTTCAGAGGGGGCAGTGCACACATAGAAACAAATTAGTTTCTTTCCATCCTTGCCTTCATATACTGTACAGGTTTATACATTTTGTACTGCTCTAATGATGCCAACCTTTTGTTATAAACTAGACCCAAAGAAACACGATAACCATTCATAAACGGTATTGCTCAGAATGGCTGCCATCCTCCTTATCTTCAAAGGGGCCAAACCACAATATGGCCAGCATTTCCTCTAAGTTGTTACCACAGAAGAAGATGTGTGAATTACATTCATAAAGTTCTTCTCAGGAGAAATGGCTGCAGTTCTGTGGTACCTACTCAGACTGCACAAAAGCCTACACCGCTGAGACTGCAAAGCCGCACAGAGTAGGTGACAGAAGCAGAGCACTCAAAGAAAATGGCCTCTTGTTCAAGGTATGCCTTTGACATTGATAAAACACCCAGTCACTCAGACTGACAGATTTCAAAAGTGAATAAAATAACTATAAACCCATATCTAATTTTCTGTAGCACAGGCTGGAACAAAGGATGTGTTCGTTTGTGCTGGTGAATGGCTGTTAAGGGTACCCTGAAAGACACAGCTCCTGCCATAAACCCTTGTCAGCCAAACAATCAGTAAAGGCAGATCCAGTTCCAGTGCTATCTCTATCTCTCATGGTATCATCATATTTGGATTGGCACAAACAAATTGGCACAGGCAGAACAGTGTTTACCATACCCTGTTTAGGAAGTGTAAAGGATCAGTACCAGTGGTAGTAGGCGTTAATAATGGAAGTGGGGAATAGTAGAGATTGAACGATAGCTCCCTACCCTAAAGCAGAAGTCACCTTGCTCTGCAACTCAGGGAAAGGCAGACAAACCAGATCTTGCAAAACAGCGATTGCATTTTAGGCCTTGAAGGAAAAGCTACCTTTAAAACAGAAACAGCCTCTGCATCCCTTGACTTCAGTCATGGAATCCAGCTAGGATTCCATGTAGGAGACCTCTAGGTCTGAATCTTCTACAGAATGGGTCTGAGCCTTGTACAGAATGCTGTTTACTATTTCAGAGAGCCTTGAAAGATTCTCCGCCTTGGGCTACCGTCACCAACGTTTCTCCTAATTGGCTCCCAGTGATTCCAGTCCTTCTGCCTGGACACTGCGCAGCACGCGGTAGCAGAGAGCATGGTCCAGAGCTAAGGGAGGCCCTGGCACAGGAAAGCAATGAGGAGAGGAGACATCTGGGGGAGGATTGCTGGGATCTTGGCCAGAAGTCATGTCCTCAGACAGCAGGAAGGAAAGATCATAGAATACAAAGCAATTAGCTTTGGCTCTTTGAATAACTAATGGTTACTAACTAAGAGTAATGATTCTATTTAAGGAACTGCTTTTGTTATATTTACTGGAGAATACAGAGATAATTGACAGGAGGCATCCGAACAATTCAGAGCAACTTCATATAATTCCTGGGATTTTTTAAACTTTGGAGCTGCTGGTATTTTAAGCAACACTTAACAAATCAAAATACTCTGCTAAGCCACAGAAAGAGATTTTTAGGGGTTAGGTTTTTCCAGCATCAAACTGGTCATTAGCAATATTTCTTTGCAAGTAATTGTTTCAAACTATTTGGACAAGAGGAGRTGCTGGTACTGCCTCTAAGGGAATGTCTCGGGAAACTAGAGGCTGGTCAGCCTAACCTCAACACCTGGGAAGATGATGGAGGAACCAATCCTGGAATACATTTTAAGGGACAAGAAGGAGAAGGAAGTTYACCAGGAGTAGCCAGCACTGATTTACCAGAGGGTAAATCTTGAGTATCAGATCCAGCTCAAGTCTCTCCCTGTCCTTATCTCAACCCATGAGTCTTTTGTTTCATTTTCCCTATCCTTGTTGAGGAGTGGAGTGATAGAGCAGTTTTGTTGGGCAGCTGACATGCAGCCAAGGTCAACCTTCCCCAAGTTCTTCTTTCAGATAAGCAACACTTTGCTCTGAAATCACTCCTATAATTTCAGCATTTGCCACAAAGAAATACTGCCAAAAGGTGTCATASAATCATTTTCCCCTCATATGCCCTGATTCAGAGGATTCAATTTTGCCCTTCAAACAAACTCTATAGAAATATCCTTTAGATACTGTAGGTACAAGATAAACTTGGCTGTCTGACCAACAGTGCAAAATGGAAGTTCCCCATATGGAACTTGCAGAGATATCACAATCTGGTATCAACATAATCACTAAATGCAAATACTAAACAATGAGTCACTGATGGCTACCAATATGTCAACATACTCTATTTGTTGATTGCGTAGTTAAAGTCCTGGAAACTCAGTTAAGAGTAAACATTTAAAATTTTACTGGATTTCTTGATATAAAAATTATTCTGGAAATTATTGACCTGCTCAGAATCCTGGTTTTCAGAGATACCAAAGTCACTGTTGACTCTCTTAAATTTAAAACAACAATACTTACAGACAACAAAAATTAAAAAACAAACAAGCATTCTTCCTCCCCCCAAATTAAAAAAAAAAAAAAAGTTAAAAAAAAAAATCCCTTTATTTCATTTTCTGCTTATGGTCTAGACCTCATGAACAGATCTCTTAGTATGTTAYATTTAAATTGCATCAAAAATAATGTGGCTTTGATACCTCACTGATAACTGGATTTTAAAGCAGAGCATATACAATTTTGAATAAATTACATYCAAAAAAATTGAAGAAAATTCAGACTAAAGTTTCAATAATCAAAATAGACCAAATCAGTGCCATAGCTGAGTTCAGTTTAATATACTGCATGTTCATAAATGAACTTTGTGTTTAATTAGCACTGAGACAGAAAACAGACCCTGGTCTGAAACAAACTCCATTAGGCCTACACAGGCYAGCATCACTGAAAGACATCAAAACTTTGGTATTAAATTTGGCATTGCTCAACACCTGCCATTCCCACTTTGCTGCAGACACAATCAGCCAGTCAGGGTGCACCCAAGTCCCAGCACACATTCCTTGAACCACTTCCATCAGGTGYCCCCTGACAGTGACGGGTTGAGGGAGCTCTGGCAGACTGAGCACAGGCTTTGTGGATCACAGGTGCTCACTGACTCCAAAAGGGGCATCACAGACATCCAAAAGAGKTATACACCAGAAGGCTATGGCTGCAGAGGGTTTCAGAGCATGGYSTCCTTGGCCTGCTGAYAGAAGAGAGCCATGCTCATCCTTCAGCAGTTAGCAACTTCTTCCACTCACTGGAGAAGGAAACTCATGTGTAGGCAGCTCTCTGTCTCCTGACAAAACATAAATCGTCCTGATGTACCAAGACAGGAGGTAGATTTTAATGTTAACAGAATCTCAGTTCATTCAGGCTTTCTCTAGTATATATCTCTCTATCTGTATATATCTCTCCGGTATATTTCTCTGGTGTTTTATGACAGGTCGCAAAACATAGTACCTGGCGAGCCATGTCAGCCCATCTCCCTGCTCAATTTTTTCMAAGTGTAAGAGACAGAAGACATTTTGTCCATTTACCTCCATTTTAATGTGTATTTTATAGTATTTTGCCTTTTAAAAGAGCAGCTGAGTAGAAGCAGAGAAAACTGTCTCCTTTTTCCTTTTGGCAGGCCCCTCTTGCATGAGGGGCACTTCCCTGAAAACAGGCGGGCRTGTGCAGGGAAGGGAAGGCTTTGGAAGTAGGTGGGAAAAGGGATTTAGCTCAGTAGAAAGTGGGGGAATCTGTAGCATGCCTGAGGGCAGAGTCCTGAGAACCCACGGGGATCGTGCCCAGGGTGGCTCAGGCCATGGAGGTTTGCTCAGGGCAAAATGTGCCCCCGATTAAAAGACCGCCCCGTGACGGCGTTGTGGGTTTGTGTTTACAGTCTTTTCCCATTTTTTTCCTTTTGTTTTTAGCCTAAAGCCATTCTCAGTCTTATCGTTTAAAACGGCCATTTTCCTAGTCTGTTTCTCCGGAAAACTCACCTTTATTGAGAAGGTCGCTCTAAGTCCCTCGCACGGTCTGGCTCCACTCACCGCAGCGCTGAGGGCTGAGGTGCGGCTGGCTTTGGGTAAATCCCGAGGCCGAGAGGTGAAAGCGCTCCAATGGCCGAATACAGCCCTTTGTAAAGGAGAACACTGAGTGCAGGCAGCTCGGTGAGGGCTGAGCTCTGGGTGTGAGAGCCCCGGGCAAAGGGCTGTGAAGTGCCGAGCCTTTCCACAGCAAAGGGCCCGGGGACATGCGGCCTGGGCAGGCGACACTCAGAGACACGGCAGACCCCAGCCTGTCTGGGTGCGCAGACTGAGGGCAAAAAAGCTCGGGAAATCTTTTATTGGGCACCAGCTCGAGCTGGTATTGTGTTGCTGTGCCACGATTARATTTTGGGTGTGCAGGGAGCCAAGAGGGGCACCCATGGGGTCGCTGGAGCCGCCGGCTGTGAGGGGGTCTCRGTCCCAGCTCTGACTGCCGGAGCTCCTGGATGGCTGGACAGAAAGGATTGCTTAACAATCCTCCGAGTCACAAACAAGTGTGGTAGGATGGGGAATGTCTTACAGAGCTGTGGCTCTGCTTTTGTATTGCTACATTAGATACAGTGAGAAGAGTACCATTTGTGTGGGGGATCASACAAAAGTTCCCTGGTTCAGTGAAATATTCCACACAGTAGCAATCTTTAGCCACATGTCTCAAGGTGTATTACYGATCTTTATGTGGATCATCAGTGCTGTCAGATCCAGGCAGAATTACCCTGATGATCTTTTATGTCTCTCAGGTCTGCAGGAGACAGGGGGGGAAACTATACTATTCCTTTTTTAATCTATTTTCTTTCATAATATGTACCTTTTAGATGCTGACACTTACTACTACATACTTCAAAAATGATGAGAGTACTTAAGAGGACATGCTTTAGTAATGATGAGAGTTTCTTATCCTTCCCTCCGTGCCAATAGCCATGAATGAACATTTCCTTTGGCAGGACTAATAGCCTGACGTCTCTAAATCTAGATGATTCAAAATGGGCCAAATACTTGAAAAGGCAACATGAAAAGAACAGATGTTGTATCTTCACTAAAAATAAGCAATCAAAAACTCAGAGTCAACTTCCACTTGTGTATTCTTATATTTGAATCCACTAAAGAACATTATTGTAAATATTTCAAAACCTCAAATGCTCAAGGATATCCTGATRTGGTGAATCATGCTTATGTCATTGTTGAGATATCTGTGGAGTTTGGTGCTTGCTGATGAGAATTTTAATGATGGTCATTTAACTACCTCCTGRTGACCCTCTAGGATCTAATTTAGCAAATAGACACTGTTAAAGTGCTAAATCTTGAACAACACACACAATATTATTTTCACATCTAGTTTAAAACATCTTGAGAATTATAGCCTTAGTGATACAACTCAGTGCAGCAGTAGACAGCAGTGTCTGAAGCCTTTTGCTCCTTTTATTTGTGAAATTGCAAAAAAACTTGTGTGCAAGGACAGGCTTRTGGGCAATACATGTGCCTTCAGCAGTCCAGTGGACTCCCTATCTGACTTACTGTTAGAGAAACAATTGCTGAAGAATGATCATATAAATTATTAACATCCTCAACTAGGATTGTCAAGAGAATGGCCATGGTTGTTATCTTGCTTGCTCCAAGACCGAGTTTTTTCCAAGAAATAATCCATAGTCAGGGTTTATCCCCAGCTGCTAGCTAAGTACCACAAAGCTGCTCACACACTTCCCCCTGACTCTGCTCTGCCATGGGATGGACAGGAGAGTCAGGGAAGGGAAAAAGTCTCACAAACTCATGGGTTGAGATAACAATAGTTTTATAAATTAAACAAAATAAAATATAATAGTACTGATTATAAAAAGTTAATGMTGATGTTGCATTATATTAACAATTAATAATGAAACTCAGGGGAAAAATCCAACCAAACRAGTGATGAACTACACAGTTGCTCACTATCCAATGCCCATCCTATTCTCATTCAGCTATTGGACCAATCCATGTAATTCCCTTCAGTTTATATCCTGAGTATGATCCTTGTGGTGTGGAACATCCTTTTGGCCAGTTTAGGTCAGCTGTCCCAGCCATGCTTCCTCCCAACGTCTTGTGCACTTCCTTACTGGCAGAGTGTGAGAAATTGAAAAGTCCTTGACTGAAGGTAAGCACTACCTAGCATCATCCAATAATAACTAGCAACAATAGGTTTGTTTTCATCATTGTTCTCATACTAAATCCAAACCACCAGCTACTAAGGAGAAAACTGCCTCTATCACACAGCCAAAATCAGGATACCATGATGCAGGTTGCCTTAGCTGAGTTTCTTGGTGTAACATGGAACTTCCTCATGTAGTTGTAGAAAACAGTARAAAGCCTCCATCTCCTAACAGCAGCCTTAACAGCTAAGCTCCTCGTTAGATGTGAAGAGAAAGGTCATAGAGGYTTAGCCATTATAAAAACTGCTAGAAAACACCATTTTCTCTCTCTCACCTGTATTCATCATCATTGTAAACAGGACAAATAGAAGAAAATACAATTATCACTGACAAAACCAGAGGTGTTTTCACAGTTATTAATGTACTTTAGCTGAATGCAACACTTTGTAGCTTGCAGCCCTCTGCAGAAAACCTGCCTCTGTTTGTCAGTAGGCTGTAATACATAGGTATTCTCAGATAGCAACGAGTGGCTACAAACAGYTCTTTCTATTGTCTCCCATTGGATATAAGGATATAAGACTACCAAATATCTTTCCAAAAAAATGACATGGTCTTTTCATTGCTTGACTGAAATAGATGATGATAAACTGGACATGAAGTTTTCATTTTATTGGGAAATGATAGCCAATGAAAAATTCTGCAGAGCACCTTCTCAGCAGTCCATTACAAGTGTATCATACATTCTTCGTTACCTGGCCTGCCTAACTATACCATTTCAAATTCAGAATCAGCCTTTCAGCAGACTSTCTTGTCTGAATTCAGTATTCTTAAAAGTTTGTTGAAAGCTCTGGGAAAAGGCTGTAATCCTCAGTAATGATCCTCTACCAAACTGGCACTCTTTTGGATAAGCTGACATTATACCTCAATAAGCTTACCTGAGAGCAGCAGAGGACTGCCATAATGCTCAGTGCTTGTCACGCACTGTTTGTGAGCMTTGACCTCAGCTTTCCTGGTACATTTAATGGTGTTTATTAAACACCAGCTCTTTAAACAAGAGCCCCACTGCTACATCTTTCTCCCTTTGGGGAAGAATAAGATTGAAGCGATACCTGGCAGATGTGCAGCCTTGTTTTGTAATGCCTTATTGGAAGAAAGCAAGATCRTAAGTGTGATACAGCAGAAAATGGYGTGGCAGTAGCAATTGATAGGGATTCAATAATGCTGTTTGAAACTCAWTTCTCAAAATAAAAGCTGTGTGTGAAGCCCACTTTTTTATATGAAGCCTGCCAGAAGTCAATAAGGATGCTCTAAGAATTAAACTTCCTTGAACCTGTATTTGCAGTTCTTGCAGGAGAAGAAGGGATAGCACAAAGAAGGTTCTCCCATCTTTCCTGTATGAAACATCTCACATTATGATGTCCGCTTCTTATTGAAAAATCCAGAGACTGCCAAACCCCAGAGTAACCAGAAACATGTGCTTAACAGTGAGGGCAAAGAATACATTACATTTCCTGCACACTTATATAGGCATCATTCCACCACATTGTGAGGGGTTGTAGTAGTTGGTGAGAGCATGAGTAGACATTGTAAGCTCTAACGTTTCAGGCAAGATCAATGAAACACAATTAAATKAAATTCTGTCTGGAAATGTGTGGAAGATAGATAAATAAGATAAAAGAGTTGCTGAAGTTCCATTTGATTTATTTAATTTCTTTATTGTCTTTACATTCTGGTACTTCTCAGATATGAATATTCTGCTCCTTTTGAGGCTTGGGAAATATTACCTTAAAAGTAGAGTTTTATCAGAGACTTTGGCAACAGCCAGAATTCATKGGTGTATTAGTTTTTTATTGAATTGAAAATATGTAAACAGAGTAGTTCAACTTACCAGATCCCCCACAGGCAACTTCAAGTTCTTGTATTCTCAGCAAGCAAGTATTCTGCTGATACTSAGTTAAGAAATTAAGGTATGTACACAATATAGAGCTCAGCAGCCACAGGCCATGGAACTACTGTAATGTTAACTTAAATGGAATTACTGATAGCATAGCAGAATTAAATCAGTGAAACAAAACCTGCTCCTGCCATTTTACCCAATGTTTTGGGCCTCATTAGGTGTTTTCACTGGCCAAAGTTTTCAATTCTGTTTAGAGCTGTCAGCCTAACAGCAGCACAGCTCTCTGCACTCACCAAAAAACTAGAAAAAGCCAAAGAACAGTATGTATAGGTATATACATACAATATGTATATCCATCTGTGTGTATACGTATGTACATACGTATATGTATACCATATGTATATACATTTATACACACAGTAAATATTAGAAGGTAGATACACTGTGCAGTTGTTATAGCATTTAAGTCACCTAACYTATTTGGACAAGATCTTAATGCATTTAGCAATGTATAGTCTGATTTCTCAGAAAGTACCAGCACATTGCATCTTAGAAAACACATTTAGCAAATATCTTGCTTATATTGAATTGTAGATAGGTAACATTATGTGCATGTTTAGTTATTAGTCTCTCTGCTTGTTCTTAAACTGAACAATGAGAAACTAGAGATTTCAAGTCAATAATTAACGTAGTGGAATATGTACATAAAAGGAAATATAATCTAGAATGGAAAAAGGTAGAGAACAACTTACAGAGAATATCTACTGCTAATTTAGCTGTTGCTTTGAAGAGCACAAGGGAGTAGCCCTACTCACAAGAGTTAGGAYTAATGGTAAGTCTGTGTCCTATCTAAACTCTGTGAAATAGACCTTTATATAAATAGACCTTTATATTTGTCCTGTACCTTTGCATATGAGACACCTACCGCCTGACCCAAGGAAGAAAATCCAAGCTTGAGATAATTAAGATACATGGCACAGTGCAGCAATTCAGTGCTACACTGTACTGGGTTTAAAAACTGAGACGTGTAATTGTCAAACTGAAACTACCAAATGAAGGCAATTTAATACTTCGTTTTCATTTTCCAACTGATTTTTCATACTTTATTATGTTTCATCTTCCTTAGGAACATCGTAGTATTAAAAGTGCATATTAATTACACTGAGCTTTCAACCAGTGGGGGATTTTCTCATGAGCAAAACCTGTTCTTTCTGTACCAGTGTGACTGATAATAACATGTAGATTTTATGACATTTAGTCAGGCACAGAAACAAAGAGCTTTCAGGACAGAATCTGTGACATGTATTAAGTTGAAAAATGATGGCAAAAAATATCAAATCTTTGTGAGAAGATATGGTCCTGACATCTTTATTCTACATTTAGATAAACATAAAGTGGCTTCCAGTCTCTCTGTGCTGTGAGGTCTTATATTAAATAGTCAGCTGACAGAGAGAGACATGACACAAACACYGCTGTCTGGCCCCAGAGACCAAGAAGCTGTAAAGAAGAGTTGCAAGTTGCAGCTGCAATTCTGTCATGTTTGAGTCAGCAAATGCAAAGACACTCAAAAGGGATGCAAGTTGTTCATTCTTCCTCTTGTATGACTTCTATTAACGCATTGTTGTTACGATTCTCTATACATAGTGCTCTCTGCCCATGGGGAAAATAGCCATATTGTCCTTTTTTTTTTTTGAAACTGTGTGTATGAAAACTGCCTCCATCAATCCCTTCATACTTTTTAAACCCTTAACTTTGGTGCACTCTTCCAAAAATTTGATTTCTTTAGAAAGGGAAAGAGGTTTCCAAATTTCAGAATAAGATATAAGTAATGATATTCAAATCTGTTCTATCATGATTCAAACATCTATGATTCAAACATCTTCACAACTTTGGCAAAGTGACTACAGCGACTATTTCTGTACTTTTTTAAAAAATCCAAGTCAACCAAAATGCATAAAAAAGGATCAGAATATATCAAGTAAAGGATAAACAAAAGTTTATGCTTGACTTTATTATCTTAGCAGATATGTTATATTAGCATCAGTTGGAGACTATCTTTTCCAAAAWGCACACACATTAAAGAACAAGTTAAATATGGATTGCCATTGACTTTCTGTTCCCAGCTCTTAATATTTGAGTAAATACAGGGTCTATTTTACTTCCTTGCCAGTAGAGGTCAAAGCTTGTACTTAATGAATTCCTGGTTCACACAATGTATTTGCTTTTCCTTCTTTATCTGGTAACAAAATCTATCTGATTATTAAATTAACAGACCTGTGATGTAACAAGAAGCAAATAATTTTATTTTTCCAAGTCCGGTTTGAACATTAATTACAAATTACAGATTTACCTCACTTGTGTGGCAATTATGAGTACAGCAATTAAGAGAACTTAGGGTGGTTCAAATTACTAACTGAACTGAGTTCTGACTAAGCTGGAAACATTTGAACCACAGCTGCTTTCCATTCCTTTTCTGTATGGTATGGAGGCAAAGTGAATGCTGCCCAGGAGAACTGCTGATGTATAATTCAGGATATTCCCTGAATTTCCCTTAGAAAAGGAATACTGATTAGTTGTTAAAGCTTAAAGGCTGAAAAAAACCGTGACCTGTGCTTTCACAGATTTTTGGTCACTGGATGAATGTTCTCCATGTTAATGTAACTCAGAAAAAAAATACAGGTTGGGAATTARAAACATAAAATCAAATTGATTTCAATGTTTTCTATTGGGGGGAAAAAAAAGGAGCACCCCAAGTTTGGATTCAGTTCAGCATAAAGTCTAATCTGTCTCTAGTCTTTATATGAAGTCATCATGAATACCSTTTTTCTCTCTACTAGAAGCAAATGAAAATAAGAGAATCAGTCTTCCTCTGCAGATTCCTTAATAACTAGAAGATAAGTTTGGCCTTAAGAGAATCTGCACAGAATTTTGTTCATGATCATAATGTTTGAGAGAAATTTTAACTAAAATGTTAAARGGAGACAGACACGAATAGAGGTGACAGTCCCTCTGTAGTTTCATTTTCCATGATCCTATTATTCTGTTCTTTTCTTTTACAGTCAGCACTRTAGCTAAAATTACCAGAATTCACGATTCTTATAGAATAAATGGTGCAGCCCAGATCATTCCTGAGATCAGAATGCAAACCAGTTTGAGTCCAGCATCAACAACATAGGATTCAGAAGCAAGAGAAGAGTGTGGGAGCTGAGAGCAAACAGTTTGTCTTCCCAGTGTTCCTGTGCAGGAAGGGCAACACGGTATCATAGTAGCTGGCCTTGCATTGTTTTCTGTGGTTTATTTTATTCCTCAAAAAGCTTTTACTCTAGAAACACTTCAAATATTTTGTCCCAGTTTGTCCTCGGGGCAGCAGATATGCTTCAGGGAACTGTGGGAGTGGCGCCTTTGTCAGTCTCTCATGTTGACAGGACATAAAGCATGAACTACACCAACCCAGGTCCCCACAGCTACAGTACCTGAAATATTCATCACAGTGAGTGCCAGAGGCATAAAGCCAACACGAGGAGGTCTCAGGCCATTGTCCCTAACAAATTATAATTGAAAGTTAAGTACCAATCAATGAAGTCATTACCACTTTTAGAGGCATGAGTTTTAAATTATTTTCTGCATTTTTTTCTATCAGGTATATGGGAAAGAATTGACTTTACAGTCATTTAAGTACAAAAGTACTTTTGGAACAGTATAAGAGTGCTACTTTTGGAACAGTGGAAGAGTGCTGTTAGTTGTTTCTTAGTTTGTGTTCACTTTCATCTATAACACTGTTAAAACAAGAAATTAAATATGCCGTAACACCTACAGCCACTGTGTCTGCATATTGCAACCAAGCATAATTTACAATGTTAGATGAAATTTTACATTTGAGTATCYATAGGCAGCTACCCAAGGACAGCAGAGATGGCTCCAACTGAATGGCAGCCCTAACAGTCTACTCAATAGCAATTTTTTTTTCTGGTTGTGCATGAAGTATCTCTTTTACTTCTAAGGTATGAAGAAAAGAATTTTCTTGATTCTTGTGACCAAAAGAAAAGCAGAAAATGTGAATTTCTACTAAAACCATAAGGTGGATTATTTACTGTCTGGTGGCAAAATCACATTTGGCTTCTTTTAGGTGCTGTTTAGGGAAGGAGTTTAGATRTACAAAAAGCATGAAGAAAGGCAGCTGAAAAGGCACACAATTAAATACAGGAAATTCTAAATGTGGGACAGAGGCTGAGGATGAGGAATAAGCTGGTCATCATTTTTTTTTTAATACTTCTCAGCCAAAAATTTCTTATTTACCACAATTGGAACATTCTCAGAATATGTCTGTTTTATCACCAGTTTCTTTGGAAAGCGTCTTGGCAGCAGGGACAACCAGCTGGCTRTGTGGTGCGTGCCAGCCACTCACAACTAGACAGGGCCCCTGGTGTGTGCCATAAGCTCAGCCCAGGGARGCTGCACTGTGTGGGATCCTCTGCTCCCCGGCTAGATTACCTGGAAGACGAGGATGAGAAACAGGAAGGAAAAATGGAAGCTTGTTTTCTTCTGTTTAGCAACTTAATGCCAGTTACATTGTTCTTTTAGTTCGTTTTTAAATAGTGGGAATAGTAATGGAATTACCTAGTGTAAGGTGAAGCACTACTAACAGAAAATAAATAATGTTACCTTGAGACAATCTATACCAAAAAAAGCCCTACTAGTTTCCTTGGATTGTCAAACTTTCCTACTGAAATTTTCCAGCTCATTGGATTGCAGACACAAACTAGGATTGCCCTGCCAGTCATAGTGAATGTCCCAGTCATAAAGAATAAAAGATAACCCAGCTGTTTTCAAGAGTCTTATTTTATGTAATATTGATACAGCATTTATAAGACAATGAATGCTATATTCATTATAAACAGTGATTTAGTCATGAATATTCTGAAAGAATCACTTGAATTTCAGGCATCTAAAATAATTTGGAAGTTAAAGTATGATTTTAATAGTGTCACATTAAAAAAAATCTTGCAATTATTCAAAATTTGGAAGAGACAGAAAATCAAATTTTAGAGCTTAAAGACAAAACCCACCAGATCAGCTGTTGTGTCAGATTGCTATCAAGCTGTAGCCTGAATCTTTGTATTCAATAGCAATGGAAACTTGCAAGTATAAGCTTCCAAAGCTGGAAATTACTTGTACACCCACAGAGACTTGGGCTAATCAAATGCTGTATTTTGGTCTGACTCTTTAAAAAGATATGTAGCTATTTATAAAAAAAAATATGCAAGGCTGCTAAAATAATAAACAATGTATATTATATTAGAGTGTGTTACTGGAAGTGGAATGTTTTCTTAATGATCTTCATAAAAGCGCCAAAATATTCTGTAATTGATATACCTAAAAATTCCTACAGTAATTAAACTGTAGACAAGATATTCTATTACTTCATTAAAGTGTTATAACTTTCTCAATTTGCATAATATCTGGCTTACATAACTTCCTTTGACATTTCAAAAATCTTCCAGAAGTGTACATGGTGCTGAAAAGTAAACTATACTGCAATACTGAGAAACTGCTATTGGCTGCTAAATATGGCCACAACAATTTCTGCTCTCCTGTACATCAGCAGTTTCTGACAGCTGATGTTGTTACTAAATCAATTATTAAATGGGGGGAACCCCCACATTAATTTGAGGCATTGTTCTCTCACTACAGCTGGACAGACTGTTTTCACAAAGCTCTTCCACATAAAATAATTATCTGTGTACTGCAAACKCAGTCACTTCTCATATCGCCAAGGAAATGGTTTTGTCTTGGTCTGAAGTCCTGACTTAAATGSRGTTGTAGATGGATGCTTTTGATTAACTGCATTCACATCATTATTGGATGTCTCCATAAAATAATAACTTGCTGAATCATAAGTATTTAGACTGATTTACTGAAATTCCTTCCAGAATAGCAGAAGATAATATCTTTTTCCTAACTCCTCAGATAGAATGACTTCTGCTAAGAATGTTGCTACAAATACAAAGAACTGAAAACAACAATAATTTGGATGAATATTTGTAATAACTTTTGTCAGTATTTGCATTCCTTGAGAATTTTAAGCTTCATATAACAAAGACATAAAAAGTTTCAGTAAACATAAATGCTACAGAGAAAAGCTTGAAGGTATGGTAATGGAACAGGAAAATTAACTATAACCAGTTCCATAATGTCTCAGGCTGCTAACTTTGATGGTAAAAGTGATGCTCTCAAGTGCCCAGAATCTTCAAATAAGGAAGTAATGAAATGCTCATTGATGTCAGCTGCTTTAATTTATTACTGCTTGACAGAAAGATTATGAAAATATATTAAAAAAATCCTATTTGACAACAGTGATGACATTTTTCTGTCTCTTCTGTCAGARAAAAGCACATTTCTGTCTAACACTATCAGTTATCAAGTTTGAGTTGCTAGGGAGCACTGTAGCCCCTTATCTTCATAAAGAAGATACTTTCTAGAAGTGGAAGAAATGAAATTCTGTTTTGGATTTCATTAGTAAAAACTTTGCCAGAAATTAATGTGATATGTGCAGTTGTGAAATCTTAGTTATGTATTTGTCATAGTATCAGTCTAGTTAGAAGCTGTTTTGAGGACTTAATATTTTTTCACTTTGATCCTGGGTTTTAGAAGGGACAAGTGATTTTGTTAATTTATTTTGGGGTTTTTATAAGGCAGATGGAGAAAATTTTCAACGGAAATTTTTTAATTTGAGGTTGCAGTTCTATTATCAACACCCATATACTTTATCCACCTTCTGTTCCTGGGAAGAGGAATTGGAAGCATTAGAGAAAAAAAATCCCCAAAACCAAAAAGGCAGACCTTTATGTCAGTTAAAATTCAATATCTTTATTTTGATTACAACCAGGTTGAGTCAGGGGGAAATTATGTTAAGCCATTGTCTCTCCAGTTCTTCTTCCCACCAATCGGAAGGGGTAATTCTGAGAACTTCTTTCCTCTCCCCTTCTTTCTCTCCCCTTCCTCTCCTCTGACCTTCCCTCACTTTCTCCTTCCTGGCCCTTAATGCACTGCCCCTGGTAGCTGGAAGCCAGGGAAGTGCCAGGGCAGGCACAGTGTGGGCAGCTGTGGCCATGGCTTGTGATCTGTCATTGTGATGCAGGTGTGGATGACAGAGGAGGCACCTGCTGTGCACGGAGATTTCCAAGGGAAAGGCCCCATCTATTCCCACTTTCTTCCAAGGGTCACCTTAGTATTGCGTAGGTGAAAAACAAAAAGGCCGAAGAGATTCATAAGGAGACATAACCCATGCAATTTATACTTTATAGGGAAAGTTTTCTTACATCAAGACTATTTTTTCCACGAATAATTATTGTGCTAATGAAAAATGACAGGTTGAAGCAAGTTTTACTTGAAACAAGTTTGTTTTACTGTCAAAGTAGTGGTGGCAGTGATGCTTTGAACTTATGCAGCACACTCAACATTTCACCTATAATGTGGAAAGATCCAAGTGTAGCAGTAGTGGAATTGATCTTCTGTTAAGTTGGCAGGGAGGTGGAGATTAATTTGTGAAAGTTGCCAAAGTACCGCAGTGCAGTAGTCTGCTCTGGAACACAGACTGCCCTCTGCCCTTGGCAGTGCTAAGGTGGTGGGCAAAAGCTTACTTAGCTCCCTTGCATAGTCAGGAAATCAGCTGTACCATGGACAGACCTTTTTACCAAGGCAAAGTTTATCATTTTGCTTTAAAAATCACACAAGGGAGAGATGAACTACCACTCAGGAGAGTGAATGAAAGCGAATGAAAGAAGAGTTAATAAAAAAAAATCTAAGATCTGTATCTCTGTTCATTCATGTCTTACCATCTTTTATCCACACAGTCTTTACAGCACTTCCAAAACTCCTRCACTTCATTCTTCTACTTTGTGTACTGGTCCAATATTATTCCTTTCCTTATCAGCTAGTGATCATAATTTGTGTATTATTTGTCTTTTTGCTTTTGGGTATAATACCCAATTTGTTCAGTAAATGCAGTTAAAAGTGTTTGAGCTGTTACAAATAGAAGCCATTATAAAAACCTTGTAAGAATGATAATGAACTGGATGAGGTTTGCATTTTCTTTTTTCTTCTTTTTTTCTAAGTGGCTTTTAGGTGTGTTGAACTTGATAAAGAGGAGATCCTGTTTGGCAATTCCTGCAAGCTGTGGGAATGAGAGAGGGCATTGCAATTCTATATATAAAGCATCCAAGCTTGAAGAGGGCAGCCTAGAAAGTGGAAGCAGTGGCACTTCTCACTTGGAACCGAGGAGAGCACTGAGAACACTCCCCAGGCAGGGCATGCATCATGCTCCCAACACTAATACTGCTCATCTTCTGCAGTTTTCTGCAATCCGCTGGTAAGTCTCAGGTGCCTGGGTTCCTCTTGGTGCATAGTTTGAAGGAAAATACTGAAAAAATATAGAAAAAAAAGGGGAGACTCCATTGTAGTGTTACAACACATGAGGTTTGGGTTTTGCTCTCCCACAACCTACAGAATTCAGTTTACATGTTTTCTCCTCCTTCATCTCAAAACACCATTGGTTATTTAATAAACACATGACTGAAATAAAATTATCTGGCTTTAAATTTTTCAGAAAGGTGGTTACTAGTTTGTTGGATTATTCCCTCAAGTTCATTGACTAGACACTGGGAATATTTTTAATGGACTTCTGTTGTGTTTCCAAGCTGCTAAGTGCCATCATATTTCAGATGTTCATGATGCAGTGTCCTAGTAATATCATTGAAGTTWTATATTGTATATCTTCTGTGTAGTGTGATAGTCAAAGTAATTTTTCTTTGTATGTGAACTGCAAAACGAATTGAAGTATGAGCTACGTGATGGTATTTCTTTTTTGAAGAATGATGTGATAGAAAGAATCCTGTGCTGAAAAAAAGGGAAAAGGTTCCAATCTAAAAATTTTACATGGCTTAATATATTCCTCCATATATTAATCAGTATAATTCTTCAGTCTTTTAAAAGTATAATTCTTTCGTCTTACTTTTTTGATCCAACCCACCTGAATACCAAATGAATGTGTAATTTCTAAACAAGGCTTGATAGGTAAGTCCATTGACTCTGTAGCTACTCTGTCTTCTTACTCATTACTCTTCCTGTGGTGTTTTCAATGGATTTTTTGAGAATGAGCCTTTTTTGCCATGGCTTGGTATTGCTTGAGATCGTTTCTTTTTTTCTCTTCTGTGTAGTCTCTTTAATTACCAATTATTACAGTTACAATTTCAAAAGCAGGTTTCAAACTACTAAAAAGCATACTTCACTTGCTTTAGGTTAAACAAAGTTAAATTTATTTCTTCTGTATTCTATTTACTGTATTTAATGAACCATATAGTTCAAATTGCATGGAGACATTTATTACTCTTAAATCACTGACTTAAACTGTAGCACAAAAATAATTAAAATATAAGCAGCTGAACCCTTTGGTAGACTCTCAGAGCCAATTTCTAACCTCAGCTGTATTGTTATAAATCATGTGTAACTCCATCCACTGTATTTGCACCATTGTAACCAATATCAAGTCAAGTGCCTAAACATGGATCCTAACCCCAAGTTTTACTGCCTGCAAGATCTYAATCTACATTACTTCCTATGTTAGATAATACATGCATTAATATTAATATTAAAAACTAATACTTGCAGTCGAATAGAAAATTGCTATAGCCACTTACACAGCCACAAGATTTATATATAAACTTGGACCTTCTCATACAAAAGACTAAGTTGAATTTAAAGATAAAAATCCTAGAAACATGGTCAAGAAAATTCTTACAAAGCAATTTTCTTCTTTAGGATGTATCAAAATTTCAGGGCCTTAGTATGCTGTGCAAGGTTGGAGACACTGAAAACAGATTTTCTTCTGTCAAAGAAAGATTTGAAATCAGACAACTTTTGGATGTTGATCTGTATGTTCCAAAACTGGACAACGTGCAAGGGTGCTCATTGTTTTGAACTCTAGATCCAAATTTTGTTTCCCTAAAATGAGTCAAATCAAAGCCAGGAATTAATTTCTCCTCTTCATGGATCTGTATCCAAATTCCATACCTTAAATCCATCTCTAGCTAGAAATGTAAATAAATGTAAGGACATATATTTGATTATATGATATGAACTCTGATGGAAACTGATAACTCAAGAAAATTGGTGAACATGCATTAGCTTGAGTTAAAAAAAAATCTACAAAAGATTAAACCCCAGTTAAAACTCATAGTTCTAGCCTTTACTTAATAAGAGAAGCTGGTTCATGGATTAAATTGAGGCTTCACCCCTTTATCTATTTCAGTAGTCAAAATAGTGCATGGATCCTTTTGAGAGGTTTATGTAAAGTCATTGACACTTTTTTTCAAAGTATGAAGTTACCCTGATTTATGGTGTTCGGACCTCTGTTTGCAAGAGACAAGGGGAGTTAACAATTCCATGTTGAAGAGAAGCTGTCATGAACATGTGCAACTGATTACTCATGTTACAGCTACAGCTCTAGCAGTACTCTCACTGCTAAATTTAATTTTAGGTTTCTGTCATTTATTTTAAAGCTCTTGTCCTTTCCTGAACATCTGACATTTCAAGATTTCTGTTTGTCCCTAGAAGATAAAAACTGAACCCTTTATAGAACAGAAATCCTAAATTATTTGTCTGGAAGCAAAACGATTTGATTTAAATGTTTGTTTTTCATTTGTTTATCTGATGTGAAATACTTTGACTGAAGTCATTGCAACATAAATTTGTATTTTCCCATAGGGATGTTTCATAGTAACWGTAGTATAGGAAGAAAATTCTTTATTTCTTCATAGTAAGTCATGTTCCCTGACTGGGTTGTATTGCTGCCATGAACTAGATAGGCTAACCACACAGAAACTGCACTTCAACAGATGTAATTCTCAAGGAAGCTGACCAGCTGGACTAGAATGGGAATTGAAAGTAAAARCTTCCTTTATCCAAGAGAAGTGAAACTCTGGTTAAAGTTCTATTGAGATAATTCAAAGTAAGTATTTAACATCATTTCTCAAAGAAAAACAGAATTCTTGGAGTAATAGCAAAAAGTCAGTAAGGAAGATTTCAGTATTTTAGACATCTCATTTAACGCAAGGACAGCCTTTTAAATGAAAAATTCTTAAATGATTGCAAAATACAACTTCTGCATGGGGCCTTAAAACATCTGTACAATCTGCCATTTTGTGTGGTTGTGAATGGATGATAGCATTGCCAGGAAGATTTAACTAATCTCTTTGAAGTTAAGTGAGAGAAGAAGAATGTAAATGCTGAGAATAATTACTGTACTGTAATTAGTATAATAGTTTGATCTGACAGGATACAGACGGATTGGTAGATAGTCAGAAAATGGCTCTCTATTTGTTTTATTAGCTGTTCTTTGGGCAAAAGGTTAAAGTGGATTAAAATCCTTAGCTATTTTCAATCTTGTACACCTCCATGTAATCCAGGATGATTATTATGTTCTAATTTAATCCAAATACCAAACCTGAAGTATTTGTTAAATTTTGTTTGCCATGCTCAGATGTTTGAGTTTGAAACGCTAACAAACAAGCTTTGTAAACTGACTTGTCTGTTCTAATCTAAAATATTTGCCTATTAATTATTAGACATTTTGCTTTACATCAAGCTCTCTAAATAGMTCTGACTAGAAGTAATGTTTTAAGCATATATTCAATTCCTGCAAATCAAATATCCTTGGAAAGCAGTTGTTACACTCTCCTAAATCCCATTAATGTAGTGTTGAAGTTTAGAATTAAACTGTAACAATTGGAAAACTGTTCAACCAACAGTAATAAATTATTGAACAAACAGAGGGGGGTTCAAGAAAGGCAGCAGGAACTCTAGGAATGAAGAGTGTTAGCTTGAAAACAACAAACTATTTCTTTTTGGTGGTGTACGTACTGCGATGCCTGGTTCACTAGGAACTTGGAAGAACTGTGCTGGATTTTGGAAATACCTGCTGAGTTGCAGGTCAACCATGGAGTCTGTACTAAAACACTGGCAAAATTTCAAATAATTACTAGCCAGTGCTGACCTACTCTAGATGAGAAGGCAGAATGAGTAGGATCTACAATGATTTTCTGATGTGTCAGACAACTTGGGAGTGTCTGAGATGAATGCTGTTTTAAGTTATTAGAACATTTAGGGGCACTTCTGTCACTAAACTTACATCCTTGATTTATTTCCCTTTTGTCTAAATATTCATTTAGAATACCAGTATAGTATTTTACCTCTTAAAAACTTAGATTAGTTTATCCAGATAACATCTTTTTTTCAACAGAAGAATTTTTTCAGAGAAGAAATGAACCATAGACTCATGGAAATGTTGGAGATAAATGTCTGGATTTGAGATCCAAAGTGAAAGCATGTGCTGAAACACTCAATTCCAAAATTCCCTCTTGTGCCTTAACCTAGCCTTACATAAAAGGCAGAACCTCACCTGTTTTCCTGCAGTCCTTGAGGTACCACATGGGAAACATTACCTTACCTTCAGCAGCACAGCATGGAATTGGCTGAGAGTCTGCTACAGCTGGTGAACTCCCTGGAGGYTTCCACTCACTGCAGTATCTAAGGAAGCAACAGAACCCTGCAGAGCTGCAGTTATATATAGA
Source organism: Malurus melanocephalus (assembly GCF_030028575.1). NCBI lineage: Eukaryota > Metazoa > Chordata > Aves > Passeriformes > Maluridae > Malurus > Malurus melanocephalus. Next base: position 27,070 of record NW_026623940.1, on the reverse strand, counting down.
TATGTATGTAGATTTGGCCTGATTTATTTGATTAAAGAAACCTGCCACATTTTCTATGTCGCAAAAGATCCTAAACATGTAATAGAGAATTACATGGGTTCTACGAGATACTCGCTCTCACTGACTAAGAAATACCAGACAAAATTTAAAGATTAGTAGCATATTTCTGAAGCACCCTGGGTCTTTATTCCTGCATCTTGGAGCCCACACTGCACTCAGCATTTGCTAAACATTCCTTGGCTTCTCCCAAAACCAGGCTTTGTGAAGGGATGTGTGGAAGGGAGCAGGTGACAGCTTTCATCATTCTGCCTTAATGTGAGCAGCAAAATCAACAACTACGCCTGAAGATTTCCTACTCTTTAGTCCCAGATCCTGTGGTTCTTGTGAAGAACACATGGGACAATACTTTTTCCATATTTTCACACTTTTGGCTATTCCCTCCACTACTTGTACCCAGATGGTGAAACAAGAATTCAAAAACATAAGAAAGGATTTATCCCACTTTTTTTAAAGTAACATAGGATTTTAATATAAAGTAAAGGACATCTCATATTGCGTAGGATTTCTGGAAAATTTTGATAACATTTGACCAGCACAGAAGGATTTTCTATAATTTAATTTTTTTAATATGAATCATGTGATTTTCCATGATAACTTCCACTCAGATTTGTGTGACAGAACACCATTTATATGTGCTGGCCTTGCTTTGACCTGTAGCATGCTTTAAAATAAATAACTATTCAACTTTTTTTTGCTCAGAGTGTTGTCTTCTTCCTTTCACAGCTTTTGAAGGAAATTATTGGTCCTACATTTTTCTCCAAAAACAGAAGGAATCTCTGCAAAGAAGTAAGTGACCTGATATTTAATGTTGCATTCAAGTGTGAGTGACAACTGTATTCAGCATCAATTCCATATTGCAGTAGACACTGTACAAAAGACTTCATAAAAATAAGTCTTTGCCTCAAGGACCATATGTTTTAAAGCATTACACTTTAGCAATTCTGAATGAAGACTTTGCATGTAAAAAGATTGTAAAATGACCTTGTCTCTCTCTGGTAAGTTTTAAACTAAATGGAAAGTGCTTGAGTGTGCTGTGCTGAGGTTTTGATGCCTTAGGATAAAAACTKTGAGCAATTTAATAGTCTTCCACATATAGAAATATTCTGTTGGGGTATTTGTGTGGTAAGTTTGATGTTTATTCCTACCTATTACTGCCTAATATTACCTAAAATTTAGGATATGGATTCTTTTGATATTGCAAAATCCAGGAAACTAAATAAAGCTCATTCTTCATATTGATTAGGTTTGTGAAAATGATTTTTAAGATTTCAGGTTGAAACAAACTTTTATGCAAATGAACAATTCCTCACCTTTATAGCCAGCAGCCAGAGGGGAGTCAGAGTAAGGACAGATCTCTTCTTCAACATTCAGCTGTGCCAGCTGCTGCCACACTTCTGGTAGTTTACCTGCAGTTTTCCCAAAGAATGCTTTTGTGTGTATCCATCCAAATTTGTATGCAAAATTAATTTACTGTGAATTTGTGCTAGTCCTTCTGAGTCTGAGAAATACAAATACTAAGGTACTGCTATTACTTGTGTAGAATGATGTGCAAYGCCAAAGGGGGAAAAAAAGCAGATTATGGCTTTAAAATACTACAAATATTAGCTATAAGAAGTACTGTTAGAAAGGCAGATCTCATTAAAATGTTAGCTCATATTTAAAAGAGCAAATTTTGACAGCAGTGATTGTAGCATTTTCTGTTACAAAAAAATTTTGGTACAAAAGGATGATGGACAAGGACTCGGAAGCCAGAGCACAAGCGAGGCGTAAATAGAAAAATCCCAATAGCCTCATAAAATTCGCTGAATTGAAAATAATGTGAGACTGAGAGAATGAATATCTGTGGAAGTATATATGCCTGACCTGATGGTCATCTTCCTTTGGGCAGTCTGTTAATAATCTCTTCTGGAAATAAAACAGACAGCTACATCAACCCTTGGTCAGAACCAACACTATTTTTCACATGTCCTTTTCTGAAGAAATATGAGGTACTTTGAAGTTCATTCAATAAACGTTTAGTTTTCCATGTCCATGGCAAGAATACATAAAAGTCATCATGCTAACATGATATACTGTATTTTACAGGACATGATGTTCCTCTGAGAAGGCAGGATACAGAAGGCTATAGCCCTTCTGAAAACACACAATTTTCACAAGATCCTATCTAAATAAGTATAGGTATCAGTCCTAGTATTCTGAATTCTTTTCCTATCCTATTCTATTTACAGACAATGTTCCTAGTAATTAATAATTTTAGTGGTTTACACTAAAATATCACACTTTACTTCTGCATACAGTTTAAAAGTGATTCTATGTACTCCAGAGCTTGTTGCATATCAGTGGTTGAATTAAATTCTTTGTCCAGTGTGGGAAAAATGTGAAGGTGTAGAACAAAAAGAATTGTATAAAATGCAAATTAATTATAATAAGAGGCATTTCTTTATGCAGAAGAAACCAAGGGTGGCTTGAATTAGGTGAATTCTCATTCACTATAAGCATGGAAAGGCTACATGAAGTTCATCCTAAAAGCAAAAAAAAAGACTTGTGATCAGACAAAAAAATTGCAAATATTCGAGAACTCATCTCTGTGTTCTGTCTGTTCTTCTAACAAGAGAAACGGTAGAGCATGGATGTAGACAAAAGAAAATCTCTAGATATCATTTAATAAAAGCTGAACTCGAAAGACAAACAYATAATCTAGATTTAAACTTCCTTGAGTTGTTGACATTCCCATTTGTTATTTTTCTTTGATAAGATTTAAATAGAAATAAATACTCTGACCATGCTCTGATATTTACTGAAAGAGGCACCTATTGCACTCTGACTATTGTGCAGCCCCAGGTAATCATTCCTTGGCACACTCTGGGGTTTGGTGGTCAATACCACTCACACACAATATGTGAAATTAGCTGGACTTGGGCAGGAAGGATCGATGATAACCTTTAGCCAATTCCTACTTTCCAGTCAGACCTTCAGGACAGAACAGAAGTATGGAAGAGGAGCACTTCTTGCCAACAGGTAACAAMAGCTCATTAGGAAGCAGTATTTTCTACCTGACCTGGATAAAATCAGTTACATTCCGTAATCCTTTGATTACTCCTTTAGAGTTAAAAAAGCTGTTTTGGCTCTAAAACAATAAATATACATTGCATGTAGACTGTGATAAACTTACATGATATTTCGTGACTCTAAGATCTATTCTAAGGTACCTGAGCTTCACCTGATACCATAAGCAAAAATGATTAAAAAACGAAAAGCAACAATCCGAGTCTGAAAATACAGAACTGAGGACATGATTTTAATTACTTCAGTTAAATTATTAGCTTCAGAGGGAGACTGTTCAAATGCTGTAAATAGGTGCAGAACTATCTAACAGCAAGTGCTGGAGTTGTATCTGTTTTTTTTTTTTTTTTTTTGATTCATTTCCACATCCAAGAATGTGTCTATTCAGATAACCATTTCAGATTACATCTTTAAAATGAAAACTGATTTAAAAATGCCATATATTTATAAAACTGGCTGGAACTTTGTTACAGAAACACAGAGCCAAAAGAGTAGGGAATTACAAGTTGGGCTTCAAAGACTGTCTTTGGATATCTGTTGTGCAATTAATCATGATACAGTAACGCCATGGATTGGTAAATGCTGGGCCTGAGAAGTTAAAGGTCTGTCCTTTAACAGTTGCAGCTGTCACCTTTGCAAACAGATCTAGCAGACTGAAATTAGAAGGTAAATTGTTACATTGCCAATGAAGTAGTTGTAAGGGTTTTTCCCAAGCTAGGAAGTTGGGGAATTCTCCTGCGCTTACAGTAAATAAGAATATTGCTCTCTCTTAATATTATTTCCCTTTCTGACCTGAGATGAAATTTTGAGGTTACAAAACAAAACAAAACAAAACAAAATAAAAAAAAAGAGGGCTTGAATGTTGTTTACAGAATTAATCTGAGTAGAAACTTACTAGCCTGTCCTACTATTTTTGAAATACTAATCAGAATGAGCAAATATACTTTTAAGAGTCCTAAATCTATTATTCTTTCTCTTTTATAGTTTTGAGCAAGGATTCCTGTTCTACTTGGGGTGGAGGCCATTTTTCAACCTTTGATAAATACCAGTATGACTTCACTGGGACTTGCAACTACATCTTTGCAACTGTATGTGATGAAACCAGCCCAGACTTCAACATTCAGTTCCGCCGTGGRCTGGACAAAAAAATTGCAAGGATCATTATTGAGCTTGGACCTTCTGTTGTCATTGTTGAGAAAGGCAGCATTTCTATCAGCAATGTTGGGTAAGGTTCTGCCAGGAGTGGGGAGTGAAGTGTTTAAAGAGGGCAGGGTGTTATACAGTAGTTGCACTAAAGTCCACTTTGTGTCAAAAATGAATTAACAAACCACTGAAGTTTACATGCCTAACTGGGCTCTGCTCCCTTTGCTTCCCATCAAGCACTCACACTCTACAACATTCCCTTTATAGGTTTCTCTAATCTTGTCAGTTTTCTGTCGTAACAATAATTCTTATATTAACAAGTCATAGAATCTCTTCAGGATAATCAACATTAGTTCTACCACACAAACTTTATTGTTAGGAGTTCTTGAAATGTGTGACTATGCTCTAATAAAACCAAACCGAGTGAAGAAGCCAAGTGCTATGCAAACAATGTCAGTAAAAGAATCACTGTGCAACTCATTTTCTGGTGATTCTTCTATGAAATTGATGACACGGATTTTCAATCAGGAAAAACTTTCATGCATTTTGAAAGTCACAGCTAAAAAGGAAAAAAAATCCTGTTTCAAGTTGCTGCAAGTACTCAGACTGTGTGTGTATCATATCCAAAACAGTAACAAATGCCTGCATAATCTTGCTATGATGTTGGTTTCTCTCTTCTGAACTTATTCCAGTGTCATCCAGCTGCCTTACTCCAGCAATGGAATCCAAATAGCACCTTATGGATGCAACACCCGCCTGGTGGCCAAGCTGATGGAGATGGAACTGGTTGTCATGTGGAACAATGATGACTATCTCATGGTGAGTCAAAAGTTCTCATAGAGCAGAGAAGAAAATTCTCATTGATTTACTGAAGTGACAAGAATTCTTTTAACTTAATGGGTGCTTTTGCATGTATCTACTATTTTGATATTTATTCTTTTCCTAGTTTATCCATTCCTCTTGAAATAAGTAACTTTGCGTGTTACTTTTACTTGCAGCACTGGTAGTTAGCTAAAGCCACCAGTGCTGAGATTTGTGGACACTTCCATACATTTTAGTCTTTCCTCAGGATATTCCAGCAGCTGCAATGCTGAAGAGATGTTGTTTAAAGTTGCGTAGAATCTAATACTGTATGACATAGTTCAATCTTTTCTATTGGGCTTCCCCAGGACACCTTTTGGTTTCAAACATTGGATGCTTCTACCAGCTTCTTTGTTTCTTTCCTTTTTCTAAATCTCTTCAGGTTTTCCCTCCAAAACCCCCAATACATCTTCTCAGTGTGACCTATGAAATTATTGCTACAAAATAAATACTGAATTCTAAATTAATGTTTACTAAAACAAGGAGAATCATATGTAATAACTTCTCTGGGAGATTTATCAGCACTGCTGTCACACATATAAGAGGAAATGCTACTGTGATGAGTTCATTTGACTRTACAAAGAATATAGTTTTATTTCCTCTGATCTAAAATTTTCATACTAATTCATTGTTTGTAGCTAATAGTAATACTACCACTYTAGTCTCCAGAACAATAGGAACTGAAAAACCTTCCTCTGGAAATAGATTTTTTTCCTGTAACCTTAAGTTTTTTAAGAGAAGAAACCTGAAATTCATGCTCTGTCAATAAAGATATCAGCAAGGATTCAGCATTATTTTCCCTGGCTCCATAGAATATTATCCACCCTCAATTCCCAGTAGTGTCTTCAACTCTTATTCTTTTATTAAATAATAATTTTTAAAAATCACTATTTGCCTACTGGGAAATCACTGCTTACAAAACTCTTCCTCTAAAATGTCACTGAAATTAATGAGAAGAATCACCTTTAATTGGTGCTTGAACTGAGTTTGCTTGAGAAAGGTAATGCTGTCATAAATAATTTTACTTAGGGTGATCCTTTAAAATGTTTTGTTTTATTTCATTTTAGGTTTTGGCCGAAAAAAAATACATGGGGAAAACCTGTGGAATGTGCGGGAACTATGACGGTTATGAATTGAATGAATTTGTGCGTGAAGGTAAGAAACAAGGACATTTCAGATGGAAGGAGAACGAGTTGAAGTGAGTCAAGGTGACAATTGAATACTGTGACAGCATTGATCTGTTTCAGAATTGAGTAAAGCAGTCCCACGGGGCACCAACGTACCCCTCATATGATTGTGCTACACTCTGTTATCTGCTTTGAGAATAATATGATGGGTTCCTCACACACGTGATAAGGACTCTTATCTATTAGAAACAGGTGCTAAGGATCACTCTCTCCTAGCTTTCAGAAGAGGCAGTTGTTACCTTGGGAATATTAACTAGTAGGACGTTGAACAGTCAAAGAGTAGAATCTGAGTTTTGCCACATCAAGCAACAAGTAAACAAATCAATGCAGTCTTTTTAATGACAAATTGTAACCCTTCAATTTCCAGGTAAATTGCTGGATACATATAAATTTGCTGCATTACAAAAAATGGATGACCCATCAGAGATCTGCCTGTCTGAGGAGATACCAATTTCCACCATTCCTCACAAAAAATATGTAAGATCCTCTTGGCTTCTCTGCAGCATAGTTCTTAACAGCTGGGGAAAGACAGATAGAAATCAACAACAGAGAGGGCAGTGGTTTCATAAAACTGACTTCCATATAAACAGGTAAAGTCACCATCTCTATAGCATGACATGAGAAAGAAAAGGAATTCTTTCCATTAAAAATACATTTTAATAAAAGCCCACAGGCATTTTTAAGGCTAGAATTAAATCACTCATAAAAATCAAAAAGCATTAACTCACAGCTTTCTGGAATTCCATGCAGGTCATGACAGGAAATTATGGAAACCAGTGAAGCTTCAAGAAGTTTTTATCAGCCAGCTAGAGACCTGGCACAATAAGCTGTACAGACCTGAAGATATTAACAATGCCTAAAACATATTGCCAGATAACAGCACTGATAATGGGGACAACCACTATCAACTGCTATCACTTACCTCTGTAGTTAAAAAGAAAATGAGTGTGCCTGAGAATCTTGGAGACTTTATACTGCAGTAGGCAGCCTGACAGGCAATATAAACATGCAAGCAACAGAAATGCATCAAGTGTTTGCTCAAAAAGGAATGAATTTTGTGATCTTTACATCTAGGATGTTTGTCCTGTAATTGTATTGCCATGAGTMAACACATTTCCTGTGTATAATGTTTGCAGACAGTTTTAGGGGGATTGATGGCACAGAAAGTGACTTGATTTTCAACATATGAGAAGTGGAATTATTTCAATATATCAAGTTCCTTGTGTTGTACAGTGGATTTACATTCCCTTCTATCTGTGAATTTCTCATGCATTTTAAGTCAAATACACTTTATTAAACCGTAGGGGGAAAAATAAAAAAAAAAATCAATGAGAAAATCATAACTAGCAGTGTTACTCCATTGTGGTTTTCATATCAAGGAAACACTTTCCTTTCATATCAAGGAACAATTTCCTTTCTCTTTTTATTTAGGCCATGATCTGCTCTCAGCTACTTAATTTGGTGTCACCAACCTGCAGTGTGCCAAAGGATGGGTTTGTCATTCGTTGCCAGCTCGATATGCAGGACTGCAGTGAGCCAGGACAACACAATTGCACTTGCTCTACACTGTCAGAGTACTCCAGGCAATGTGCTATGTCCCACCAAATGGTGTTCAACTGGAGAACTGAAAACTTCTGCTGTAAGTTCAAATGGYTTTTCCATGTGGGACTGTACTTAATTTTTCTATGTCTTAAATAGAGGAATAATGATAAATAACTGGAATATAAAACAACTGATAAAATGTCTCTACCGTCTTTGATCAAACAAATTATYTTCTAAAGAGAACAGTGGTCTTTGATAAAGCCATATGAAGGAGCAGGGAAACTTCAAAGGAGAAGGAAGCTCAAAACACAGCTCCTAYGCCTAGATCAGGGACAATAAAACAGAGAAACATCCACCAAGRGAAAACTGCTTAATTTCTCAAATTTCCCACAGGAGGCTGTTTGCTCGTAGCACAGTTTTCTTATTATTGTACTTAGCAAATTAGCCAGTGAAGAAAGAGCTCTTTTAAACAGCCCCTGAAGTCTTTGAACCTTTTTCCTTACAACTGCCATAGCTCTTTTTATTCACAGATGATTTTCAGTAGTCCTTTTTCAGATGCTTAACCTTCTTATTTACAATGACTGATTGGAAGTAAAACCTTGAAGTGCTTCAGAAAATCTGATTTGTGGTATTTCATTAGGCTGCAATAGGGCTTGTTTGCCATTCTTCAAGCTTCTGAAAAACCTTTTCAATAAATTGGCATGAAAAATGGAAAAAAGCCAGAGTGAACATGATGGTAACGATGAATACTCAGATGATTAAATGAGTATTGAGAAAGGATAAAAGAATGTTAATGTCAGAAATCAGAAGATCTTTTCCTTGCTAGGTCATAGATGAAATGTTCTTTTATGTTTACACTTAAAAAAATCTTAACATTCCCACTGTTTGTTGCAGCTGTGGGAAAATGTTCTGCAAACCAAATCTATGAAGAATGTGGTTCTCCGTGTATTAAAACCTGTTCCAACCCAGAGTACAGCTGTTCCAGTCACTGTACCTATGGTTGCTTTTGTCCAGAAGGTATCATTCCATCATATTCTTAATGGATCACACAAATGGTTTTTTTTTTTTTTGCATAAATCCAGTCAAGTGGAATAGACTGCTTAATAATGAACTAGCTGTGCATTTCAGAGCATTGTGCTGCTAGAACTGCTCTTTCTCAGGTAACATAATGTAACYGGAGTCTTGAATAACCATGATCCATAAAGATGGTTGGTTACTGTTTGCAGGAGCAGAGCTCTGAAAATGTTTCCCTCACAAGACCATGATTTCTGATGGGATAATGATATTCCATCTACTTARATTTCTTTACTAAAATATACATTGATTAAGCTTAATTAATTTCCTGCCCCGAACAGGTATTCAGCCTTTAAGGGCACCAGGAAGAGGTAATATACCTTAGAGAATTTCTGCAATAATATGGGCATTTTGTAAACTGCCTTTAAAATAATTCAGCATAAACCTACTAAATAAATTGTGGTTATTACTAACATTTACATTGTTTCTTGAAATTTCAGAACTGAAATATCCTCCAATGTGGATATTTACATCAATATCATCACCAAATTATGGTAGTCAAAAGTAATGTGTTATGAGCTACATATTTAAAACCAGACTTAGTACTCTAGGAAGTAGAATGTGATCATTCTTCAAAATTCTCAAGTCAATTAGAATTCATAGCAAAATGAAACAAAAAACAAAACCCCACCAATGCCCCCAAAAAACATTCTAGATTACTGTTGTTTCAAATGAAGTTCAATTTTCAAAATAGGACAATTGACTGCACTTTCAGAGGACAAAGTAGCCAAAAGCTACTGTCACTTTTGAAGAGTTAGTTTTATTTTAATTAGGAGAAAATTTTCTGCATGTTACATCTCCACGTCTGGGCACTGGCTGTGCAAGAATAGTGTTCTTGAGCTAATTTCAGAAAGCACTCAGGCCATAGTAACTCTAGTGCTAAGTGAGGATGGGGAAAATTATTTTGTTTATCTTCTTTGGCAGGAACTGTTCTTGATGATATCTCGAAGAATCGGACATGTGTTCACATTAGCCAATGTCCATGTACACTGAATGGGAAAACATATGCTCCTGGTGAGACAATGACAGCAGCTTGTAGGACCTGGTGAGTAGCAACAGGTACTGCCAAGAGAGGATGAAGAGCACCTTCACCAAACAATTGGAAAATTTAGCCTAACCTTTTGGAGGGCATCATCTTTCATGATTCAGGAAAATTCACTGACAATCCACACAAGAGTTCAGCAACTTTGAATTAAGATGAGCAACTTCAACTGATAAAYGAAGACAAAGAAAGTCAAAGCATAGAATGTATAAGGATGAAAAGTGATACAAATTACATAGTCTATTACTAGGAAATAGCTGAGGTTTTAGAATGTAAAGAAGAGAATAAACTTAGATGGAATTTCTTGTTTTCTGCAGTAAATGTRTGATGGGTCAATGGAACTGTGAAGACTTGCCCTGCCCTGGAAGGTGCTCACTGGAAGGAGGCTCCTTTGTTACCACATTTGATTCAAGGCCATATAGATTCCATGGGGTTTGCACTTATGTTCTTATGAAGGTAATTTCTTGCAGCCTAGAATCAGAAAATATCAAATGGATATATTTTAGTCTGTCTTTGGTTTCCTATTGGAACACAAACTGAGGATTTCATAAGATACACATTTATTCTACAATGCATTGTTATACTGACACMAACTTCTTTTTTTACTTATCTTTTCTCTGTTTCCCCCCAGAGTTCCAGCCTTCCACACAATGGAACCCTAATGGCTGTATATGAAAAGACTGGTTATGCTCATTCTGAGACATCACTTAGTGCTATAATTTACCAATCTGCAAAGGTAGGTATTCCCTCCACAGGTCCCATCCAGCATTTCAGTCACTAGACTAGCAAAATAAGTGCTCAAAGCCATTTCCAGTAGCTTGAACTTGAAAATTATGAAGAATGAATACTGAATATGTGTTTCAGCTCATGTATACACAGTAAAGATCTCAGTTGATACWTCAACTCAGGAAGGTATTTTCAAAGTGAAAACTGAAAGCAGCATGTAATAACGTGAGCAAATGCTTGAATCATTTTTTTTTTCCTTTTACAAAGGTCGTTGACAATACAGTTGCTTAAGTTAACGTATAAATGCCATCTGTAAAGATAATTACTTCTGGTTCCATGTCCTCTTCTTACAGGACAAAATTGTGATTTCTCAGAATGATCTCCTTACTGATGATGATGAACTTAAGCGGCTACCTTACAGATCAGGTAAAAAAAAGGAATATAAATTATATCCAAATTAAATTWAATGTCTATTTTACACAACCCAGCATCTTYCACAGTCTTTCAGTTAGTAATGCCRGGGGTTTTAGAGGAAGGTTAAAGTCTTTCCTGCTGCATCTGCTCCTCTGTGGAGAGTTGTGTGTGGGAGAAGAGYTGTAGACAGAGTGCTAGAACACTTATATATGCGTTAAAATCGTTACCTTGCAGTATCACCAACGTCTCTATTTTTAAACCTGCTTGTTCCTTCAGGAGACATCACTGTTTTCAGACAGTCCTCCATGTACGTTCAAATGCATACAAACTTCGGGCTGGAACTTGCAGTTCAAACATCACCTGTGTTTCAGGCCTATGTGAAAGTTGGATCACAATTCAAAGGCAGAACATTAGGTAAGTGAACAAGTCCCCATGCAAAGGAAAAAATGTGGGGAGTGTAATTTTGTAAACTTTGTATTCATCTTTTAGGAAATTAATTTTCTTCTCCAGATTCAAAGAAAAAAAAAAACATGCATTAGAAAACTGAATTTGTTTGAGCCAATAGCTTTAAAACAAATCAAAGAAATGAGATGGGTCACATTTTTCATGCATAATACAATGCTGTTCTGTACATGTTTTATGTGTGCCTTTTTCACTACATGCTTTACTACACAATGAAGGAGCAACAAACAAGTCTGGGTGGTCTCTGCATCTTGGAGCACAGCTCTTTGAMTGTAGTGTATGACCACTGTAAACACAATGAGCCTAAGAATTTAAAAGCCTCTCAGCTGGTAAGCACCAGATGGAGATATTTGTGTTTATTGCACAGCAAAATTAGCCATGCAGGCATGTTTTGCATTCTGGTTATGGGGAATTACAGAGAGGCTTTAGCTTTTACAAAAGCCTAAGTGCATGTTCTTTGTCACTATGCATTTAATATACATAAGAAAACATGCAACTGCAGAAGTGTTTCATGGTCTTTCTCTTTTAAATAATTTWAACCCACTTTTTTTCTAAAAASAARACAAAAGCTTCTTTAYGRATTTGTCATTGAATAGAAGTCRACAYTCAGCTTCAGGAGGCAGAGGCTCATTGATTAAATGTGTACATAATCAAGATTCTCTGGCTACTTGACCTGAGTATTCATTAACACTCCATGTAGATAGAGCTTTTGAATCTATTTTCTCATTATCAGAATGAAACATAGGCCACTGTGTGCACATTCTTTAATTTTCAGCCATCTCTTGCATTTCTGATGTTATCAGGTTTGTGTGGCAATTACAATGGAGACACTACAGATGACTTCATGACAAGCATGGATATCACTGAAGGGACAGCCTCCCTGTTTGTAGATTCCTGGAGGGCAGGAAATTGCCATCCTGCTTTAGAGAGAGAGACTGACCCTTGTGCTTTGAGCCAGCTAAACAGTAAGTAGATGATCCTGTTGTAACTGATCTTTCCAGCARGCTTTGGCTGACATTTCCATAAGCCCATACCAGGGAAATGAGAGAGTTGGACAGAAGCAGACTGAGAGGATTGAACAKCACAAATTCTGTCAAAACATTTCTGATTTCTAGAATACATATCAAGTGAAAGTTTATCAGATATCATTTTGGAGATCTGGGGGTGAGATATGAATGAGAGGGATTTGGTGATCTGTCTAGTGAAACTGCAAAGTCCATGATTGTCCTAGGCTTGCTCAGCAGTACTGTGAAACCCAGGTTTAGTTTTCCCAAGTCTCTGTTGATATTGGTCTTAAAAAAAAAGCTCAAAAGACAAAAGAAAGCTCTACTGAGCTGCTTGTACTAGAATAGAGTCTGAAAACCAACAAGCTAAGAAGTTGTCCTATTGTTCAGCGCATGATTGCCAAAAGTTTATCTAAAATATCAAATATTTTTAAAATTATTTTTCAATTTCTTTCCCCTAACTTTCCCTTTTTAATATTTATTATTTACTTTCATTAGAAATATCTGCTGAGACTCATTGCTCCATTCTGACCAAGAAGGGTACAGTGTTTGAGAAATGCCATGCTGTGGTGAACCCTRTTCCTTTCTACAAGGTAGGAAATTATGATGGATGTTGCACAGAGTCCAGATATAAACCAGATTGGACTCATATACAGTGTCCCACACATTGAATCAGCAATGCTGAGAAGCTTAGGAACAGGTGTAGTTTTGAAAATTATGTCTCCACCACAAGAAAAGTCTGTTTGATCACAGGTATCAGTCCCATCCCTGTGAATCAGAAAGCATTTTTCCTCATGCTGCAGTTGTCCATGACAACAACTTTAACTTTGCAAAGTACTGACCTTACCATGGGCGTAATTGAGTTCATTTGCCAATCTACACAAAATATTTTGAAAATTAAAAATGAGAAGCATTGAATAAGCAAAGGCATTTCTTAAGTACTAAGTATATTTTATTTACATCAGCAAGGCAATTACTTCAGATAATTTCCATCAGTTTAAGTTATACAATAATATGTACCTTGTATGACTTAGTTCTGCAGTTCAGCATATTGGTTGGAAAAGATCTTGGAGATCTAGTCTAACCATAAATATAACAATGCCAAATCCACCACTAAATCATGTCCCTATATGCCACATCCACACATTTTCTCAAATACCTTTAGGGTTTAGCACTTCCAAATGTGTACTACCCAGTAACAAAGTACTCTCCATGTGTTGGGTTTCAGAGATGTGTCTACCAAGCCTGTAATTATGAAGAGACCTTTCCTTATATTTGTTCTGCTCTGGGATCATATGCACGAGCATGCAGTTCCATGGGTTTAATCCTTGAGAACTGGAGAAGCAGCATGGACAATTGCAGTAAGTAATTGGACCAACTCTTACTGGTCTGCCATCAAATGAATAATGAGAAAAACAGGGATCAGAAAGACGAGCACAAACTGGGTAACAAATACCCAGCTGTTGGATACCCTTCTAATGCCTGTCAGAACAGGATTGTAATTTCAAGATTATATGAAAAACATTATTCATAAGCTTTAAGGTAAGCAKGGGGATGCTTCCAGGACTTAATAATTAAGTTATGGAATAGACAGGAAAATAAAGCTATACATATAAACATAAAGTTACATATATAAAAGGAGAAAGATTTAGGTAAAACTGACTGCAGATTTTATTACTTTGCAATTCAGTTATAGGCACAGGTTTCACAGTTAAATTGACTCAAAAATTGATGTTGATATTTCTGCTAAGATTCCCTTTGCATTATTGAATTCCAAGATAAACAAAGAAGCAGTAAGGTATTTTACCTGCATGGAACTTCCAAACAGCTGCATAGTTTGGTTTAAGTCTTGGTCTGCCTAATGTTTTGCTGGAGCTGCACATCCACAGGAAGAGAAGCAACAGGAAGCATTAAGCATTGAAGCTGTTGACCCAAAATAAGAAGTACATTATAAGCACAAGGACATTGTCTTTCACAAGGAAGAGGACCAGTAAATGAAATCTAACATACACTCTTGTCTTGTTTTATAGCCATTACTTGCACTGGCAATCAAACATTCAGTTACAACACTCAGGCATGTGACAGGACATGCTTGTCACTATCCAACCGAGCCCTGGAATGCCATCCAACTGATATTCCTATYGAAGGCTGCCAGTGTCCTAAAGGACTGTACCTGAACCACAAAAATGAGTGTGTTCGTAAATCTCATTGTCCYTGCTACTTGGAAGATAGAAAGTACATCCTGCCTGACCAGTCAACAATAACTGGGGGGATCACCTGGTAAGTGTGTCAAGTTTAAAGGTTAACAGACTGAAAATTCTGGTTGAGGGGTCTTCATGTGTCTGTCAAGGGTTAACTGCAGTAAGGAGGTAAGCACCATGCAGCCACTCACTCCAGATGGATGTGAAAGTGAATTAGGACAACAGCAACAAAACTTACGTGTAGAGATATAGACAGTTTACTAAATTTCTTTATTAATAATAAGCAAAAAGCTTTTTCATAAGTGAAGCAGCATATCAAATATGCATAGTCATAGTCAAAGCATAGTCAAAGCTAAGGAGTTGATTCATAACTTCCCAGCAGCAGGCAGCCATTCAGACATTTCCAGGAAAGCATGAATTTGCCATGCAAAATGGTTTGTTGGGAAGACGAGTTCTGTAACTGTGAACTTCCCTCCTTCTTCCTTCTTTGCCTGAGCTACTACTGCTGAGCTTGATGTAGTGTAGTACGGAATCTCTCTCTGGTCAGTGGGGTCAGCTGTGTCCCCTGGCTGTGTCCCCTGGTTGTGTCCCCTCCCAGCTTTCACACTCTCAGCCTCCTCCCTGGCAGGACAACATGATGAATAGAGAATGCTGGGACTCTATTCAGCAACAGCTGAAATAACAGTGTGTTATCAACACTGTTTTGGTCACAAAGATAACACTACTGAGCTGCTACAAACAAAATTAACTCCATTCCTGCCCAAACCAGTATAGTCTCCTTTAACAGCATAAGTTTATTTTTCAAGACATCGTTTTTGCCTTTTTCTAAACTAGAGATATTCTTAAATGAAAAGAAAGCATTTGACTTACCTTAAGCTTGGAAATGTTAGAGAGAAAAACAGAAAACAGTAGCTAAGATGTTATTATTCCTACTAGAAGATTTTGTCAACAGCACTTAGACAGCTATATAGAAACTTCTGGAATTACTTGATAGACCATCCTCATAGTGACAATTGTGATAGTGATAACAGTGATGATAGCCTACTATTCACTATGCAAACTGATGTTACTCTGTAATACAATAAATAAATAGACAAGTTGACTCATATTCCACTTTAGAGGGTGGGAAGGAGGTAGTAACAGAGTGAAGCATTTCTAATAAAAGAACTTCGCAAAAAAACAAAATTTGTTTCTTAGAAAAGATTTTCATTGTTTTTTCTTTTCTCCCTAGYTACTGTGTTAATGGGAGGCTAAGTTGCACAGGCAAACCTCAAAATCCAGCAGGTATGGCTCTGAGATTGTTTACTTAGAAACATTTTTTTTTTTCCTGGGTTGTAAAATTACTATTTCACTGTTCTCTTCTGTGTTAATTTCTCTTCAATGTCCATTTTTCTTCCTTTTTCCTAGAAAGCTGCAAAGCTCCTAAGAAATACATATCATGTTCTGACAGTTTAGAAAACAAGTATGGAGCTGCATGTGCCCCTACCTGTCAAATGCTGGCTACTGGAATTGAATGTGTGAGTTTCACAGCTCTGGAATTTTTATYCTTTTGAGAGACAACTAGAATGTTCTAGTTGTTGCTTAGATCYAGATTACATTCCTTCTAGTGAAATTAAAGGAATTATTTTATCTAACATGATACAGTTAAATATCAGGCTTCTTTCCACAAACTGTAGACACAACAATTGTACCTACATGTAAGAACTGATTAAAGAAATTAATTGCATGAATTAATGAATTAAATTCTATTAAAGTAATAGAATAAAAAAACATTAAGGATTCTTAACCACATTGCTTTCACATCTGGCTCAGGTACTCCATAAACTGCATGTCAATGAAAATGTGGCATTTATGCTTCCTGTTCTATTTTTTCTCAACTCTGTCTCTGTCAGTCACAGAATRTAGAAGATCTGGGCTAGATGAATATCTGGGCTGTTCTGATAGGTTTTTCTTATATTAAGGAAACAAASTAATTAGAAGAATTGTAATAAACTTCCTTGATATGAAGAATATTCTGTAGTACWCTTTCTGAAAGAAAAAGTGGTAGTGGTGGAAGATAGATTTTTCAGAGTCTTCCGGTATGTTTGATATCTCACACTGCAAGTATATGTKAAAACTTCAATGAAACTATTCCAGTTGGCAGCATTTTAGTACAGGGAACATCACAAAACTAAAATCAAGCAATAACAGAACTTAGCACAGGTTCACTCTTGACACCGTTCACAAACAGGATAAAATGYATCTCACATTCTTTTTTGCAATGTTTTTGCAATCTGCTGACCTTTCCCAGATACCCACTAAGTGTGAATCAGGCTGTGTCTGTGCTGATGGCCTCTATGAAAATCTTGATGGCAAGTGTGTGCCAGCTGAGGAGTGTCCATGTGAATATGGTGGTCTTGCTTATGGAAGAGGTGAACAAATCCAGACTGAATGTGAGATCTGGTAAGAATCACAGGGTTTTTCATTGCAGATCCTCTGTTTCACTGAAGTGTGCAACCACATAAAAAAAAGTATTTAACTGACAGGAAGTAGGAAATGGCAACAGCTGTAAGGAAGAAATACCAAGAGATTAACACAGAGAGAAGCTTAATACTTGACAATATATGTATAGATAATAGTTCTTGTACCTGCTTCAGGGATAATTTCTGTCTTATGTAYATTCAGGAAGAAAGGCATCCAGTAGGGCCTGTGACTGCAAATTAAATAAAGTCAAGTATTATTGACAACTCTGCTTAAATAAAGATGAGGGCACAGTCTTTCTTCATTCTATAGATAAAAGCAAACCCCCAAAGAAAATTGCCATTTCTTCAGCAGCATTCTCAAAATTTTGATCCCTTTCCAGTTACTAATCTAGTATTAAAAAAACACTACCATCCCCCAAACGGCACATAGCAGTGACTTCTGATCTCATTAAGAAC
Organism: Malurus melanocephalus; assembly: GCF_030028575.1. Lineage (NCBI taxonomy): Eukaryota > Metazoa > Chordata > Aves > Passeriformes > Maluridae > Malurus > Malurus melanocephalus. The sequence continues at coordinate 9,373 of NW_026623940.1, read as the reverse complement.
AAAAATAAATGGGTTTTATATACTGTTTSTTTCATGAAAAAAGCACAAAAATTATTTAAGATTTCCTCTTTATTATGAATTCACTTTTTAGGCAGTCCATAAATTTTAATTATGGTTCTTATATTAACTGTAACTTGGTCTTGGTGTACATAAGTCAATTAATTGAACAAGTTATTGATAAAAACAGATGTATATGAAAAGAAGCACAAAATGTAGCATTTTTTGAAATCTGAGTGTGGTTTCTCTTCTCACTCCCAGCACTTGCACGAAAGGCAAATGGAAATGTGTTCAGAAAACAAGGTGCTCCTCCACCTGCAATCTGTATGGAGAAGGCCACATCACCACGTTTGATGGACAGCGTTTTGTGTTTGATGGCAACTGTGAATACATATTGGCTATGGTAACCTGCTTCCTCCTGATTATTTCAGCAGTATCACAGCACCAAGAAATAGCTTGATTTAAATAACCAATGAAAATAAGCTGGGATGCATCAATAAACAGTACAGYACTTTGAATTTTTATAACTGCTTACTGAGTTTCTAGGTATTATGCTTATTTCAATACTTAGAATGAAAATATTTTGCTTCTAAAAACATCTTCTTAATGCAATTATAACATATTTTACAGTTTTTTAAAAATATATTGAAATAGTCATTGATATGTATGTATTCTGTACCAGACAACACTATCTTTTAAGGAAGCTATATCAGTTTGACAAGCAAAGCAGAGGTCATCACCTTCTAAAACAGGCAGAATAAGTAATTTTTAAGCATTCCTTACTTTCTTATGCTTTTATGTTTTAAATTGAAAGACTTCAGACACAGTCTGTTGGGGTTTTGTGCTTCTTGTGGTTTGTTTTGGATTTTTTCAGGATGGCTGCAGTGTTAATAGACCCGTTTCCTCTTTCAAAATTGTTACTGAGAATGTCATCTGTGGGAAATCAGGAGTTACRTGCTCCAGATCCATCAGCATTTACCTTGGGGTAAGCTCTTCCTTCTGCCATTATGGAGCTKTGTAGATTTTAAGACCAGGTTTTCTTCATTTTTGGAAGCATTAGCTGTGTCTTAGAAGAGATGTCTTCTAAGTGAAATTATATGTTAAACCTAGAACTTGGTTTTAGTAGGAAATTCAATACTTGTTTGTTTAGTGTTTTTTAATTCTTATGTTGTCTCTCCAAGACTCTTGTCTATGTAGAAGCCAGGGAATGTTTGAAGTTTACTCCRCAGTGAATTTCTCAATCAAAAGATTTCCTGCTGTAGTATCACAGAATCTGAACTTCAGCAAGGAAAWTACTTTATAAGTTGTAATTACCAGATCCATTTTCTTCCAGAATTTAACAATCATACTAAGAGATGAAACCTTCACTATTTCTGGGGAAAATCCTGGTGTACGATACAAAGTGAAAAAGAACGCCCTTCACCTGATGTTTGATATCATTATCCCAGGAAAATACAACATGACCCTTATTTGGAATAAGCAYATGAACTTCTTCATCAAGATCTCCAGAGAAACACAGGTATTGCAAAATAATTTCCTTAAATTGTCCTTCCATCCAGATTGAACTGCACATTTGATCACAGTTGCCTTGAACCTCCGTGATGGCAAAGGTTTCTCAGAAATGCTGTTAGCAATTCATTTTCATCATTATCTTCAAAACAGTAGAGATTTTCACAAGTGACTGTATTTTAAGTGATTTCTGTACCTCATTCAGGCAATTTTTGAGCTAAATATTTGCATTTTATGCAACTGCATGGTTGAATTTAATCTCTGAATGATGACAGTTTACAGTYCAGAGGAGAAACCCATGCACAAGTTGCTAAGATTGTAGGAGAGAGTATTTGTAGATTACATTCACTCCTAAAGTACAGGAAACTATCAGTAATGAAGAGGGAAGGTGAGAATTGTGACTTGCTGAACTGATATTGRTGCTTTTATTCAATCTAGGAAACTATCTGTGGTTTGTGTGGGAACTATAATGGCAACATGAAGGATGACTTTGAAACTCGAAGCAAGTACGTGGCATCAAACGAGTTGGAATTTGTCAACTCTTGGAAAGAGAATCCTCTCTGTGGGGACGTGTACTTTGTAGTGGACCCATGTAGCAAGAACCCTTATCGTAAAGCATGGGCAGAAAAGACATGTTCTGTTATCAACAGCCACGTTTTTTCTGCCTGTCACAATAAGGTAAGAGTTTATTTGCTCTTCTTTTTATTTATAGGCACAATCTGTATTCTTCCAAATGCTCACACTCCAACAGGTGATTGTTAGCCAAAATGGTTTCAATAAAATACATTTTAAATTTTATATGGCTCACATTGATGTTAATTTTAATCTTTTTTTTTATTTGCACTTCACCAGCCTTTTTGTAAATACAGAAGCTGAGTATGGCATTAACTGATTAGTAAAAACTACAAGAGTGAAAAACAAATTAAGACTTAAGAATCAGAAACRAATCAGTTTGTTGGTGATGTGTGATATTGATCAGTGCATTGGTAGTGAAAACCAGTGAGAAATGTGGATAATGCTGCAGCCATTATGTGTGTATATAGAGTATAATAGGCACAAAATAATATTGGGAAATGAATCCCTTCCTTTTGCAATTCAGGTGAATCGTGTGCCCTACTATGAGGCCTGTGTTCGAGACTCCTGTGGGTGTGACATTGGAGGGGACTGTGAATGCATGTGTGATGCCATTGCAGTCTATGCCATGGCATGCCTGGAAAAAGGCATCTGCATTGACTGGAGGACCCCTGAGTTCTGTCGTACGTTTCTGTAAGCTCTCCTTAAATAGGTTTAAGAGATGATTATAGCCAGTATTTTCATATGGTAACACAGGTAACTTACTAACAACCACCTCTAGGGCTGCATTTCCTCTGTGGCAAGTAGTTGACTTCAGTCAGCTGGGTTTTGAAATCTGTACTTTTCATTTCTGCYAAATTACTCAAAATAGTTTAACTCTTTTTACCATGGAGTAATGCAAGAGAAAGTAATGCAGTTACAAAAAGCTGGTTCTTCTGCTATTACTGTATAGTGCACTGTCAGTTTGCCAGCAGAAAAAGTATGAAATTGTAAAAAAAATGTTTCATTGTAGCTATGATAAAATCACCTTCTGTTTGAKGTCAAGGGAATGAAGACAGCAGTGTTGTCTGGAATACTGTAAAACAGGAAAAAGACATCAAAGTGTTTCACAACACTACATAGGGGGGAAAAAAGAGGATGAATGTGCTTGAAATCAATGTTAGAGTTGTCGTCTTTGATGGCTTTGTTTCCACATTTCAATATATTGTGTACTGAAAATTGTGGAAATGCCTGCATACTGCATTTGCAAAAAAAAGAAATTGACTTCCCTGAATTAAAATACAAATTTACATCAAAAACTAATCACTTTAGTGAAGGTTTTTTTTTTTTATTCCAGCTGTTAATTTTGTTCTCCATCCATTACTTTTAAAATACCGTGCCATTAATTTGAAAATACAAGTCTGACTTACCTCTTGTTTTTCCTTTTTTTAGCTGTCTACTGTGAGTACTACAATTCTCATAAAAGAACAGGAATTGATGATGCTTTTTCCCATGGCCACAGCAACGACAAATGYACCTGGCATTATAGGCCTTGTAACTGCCCAAATCAAAACTACAAATATGTCAACATTGAAGGTAAAAACCTATACTACTGTAAATCAGGAAACAGTAACATAATTATTTTCAATGCTGGGTTTGTGGTTTTTTTTTTTTTAAATCAGTTACACCACRGTTAAATAACTGTAATCTCATGCTATTTTTGAAGAAGTTTTGCTTTCCCTTACTAGTGTTTTAAATACACAATCAACTCAGTAACTGCACTACATTTRGCTTTATATCAAGCTCAGCCTACCTGGAAGAGAAAATTCTGACTTGCACCAAATCAAAAGAATACACTGTATTTAGGAAAGGAAATGTGGAGAAAACAATTAATATTTTTATTAGACAAATGGATATAGGTGGAGAAAACAAACAAATTCCTACATAGACATACCCTCCTTCTGAGGATGATGTTAGAAATACCTGAATAGATGATGTTGCAATTGATACTATTTTTTAACAATAGAAATACAATATATTCAATTATAAATAGTGTAAATTAAATGTCTTGCTCTGAGAAATGYAAAACAAACTTCTCTTCCCCTTTCTTCAGGTTGTTACAACTGCTCTCATGATGAATACTTTGACCATGAGGAGGAGAGGTGCATGCCATGTGGTAAGCAGCATTTCTTTCTCTACAGTAACTCGAAAACCATAATCCAGCATTTGCATAGACTCACAGAAGATATTTTTCTAGTACCTCTCTATAAATGAGTGTTCATCTAAACATAACATCCTTTAAAATAATCCCATTACTCTACACTGCTTATAAAWTAAAGGAATAAAAAAAAATTAAAAGTAGGATGGTAGACAATGCTATAATACAGAGGCTGGATGAACCTGATTGGTTTTAGTCAACAACATGAGAAGTTATGTTCATTGTAAATGTGAGTGCTTCTCAAAAGGTGGGTCTTCCTATGTGTATTAGTGTGTGAGTCTCAGAGGTATTCAACACATTTCACAGGAAAAGAAAACCTGTAGAAGATGATTATATTTAGCTACTGGACTTAGTAAATACCTCTTTAGAGATTTTTTTTTAATTAAGGTTCCCATATGGTTTATTTCTATGAAAATCTATCTTGTAATGTTTTGGATAGACTCTAGCTGCACAGTTTGGATTTTCATGCAGATGTAAAAAAACCTTAAAATTATTTTTCTTATATTACAAAATTCTAATTTTTGTAACCAGGATCTCAGCTAGTTATCTCCTTTACATACAAAACCATGTTCCGTCATCCCCGAAAACTGAGTTGTCATAAGGAAGACAGCAACGTACTAGTGTTCCTTATTGAGATGTATTGATTTTTTGTATTCAAGTCCTTTGATGTGAATTTTACTGAAATATGCAACATTAAACGCTTTCAGGAATACCTCAGTAATTAACACAATTCCTGGAATCCAGTCTGAGAATTTCCTTATTTGGAATATTTTAATATGCTTTTATTTACAAACTTAACCTGTTTTGCCTTTATGTAACAGGACAAATAAACGTTACCACCACACCTGAACCATCTTCACCTTCACCAGGTTAGTTTACATGGTTGATGAAACTAGGACTTACACACKAATACTATGTCCTGATAAGTGTGCRGTCAGTAAAGTCCTTTTCTGTGTGTTATAGCAGCATTACCAGTTTCAYGTGCATAAGATGAAATGATGAAAAAGACCCTGGTACCATAATATCCTGGGCTGTAGCAAAAGCTGCGTAGCCAGCGGGTCAAGGGAGGGCACTGTGCCCCTCTATTCTGATGAGAGCACACTTCCAGCTCTGCAATCCTCAGCTCAAGAAACACAGAGGAGGTCACAAAAATGACCAGAGGGCTGGAACACCCCTCCAGTGAGAAAAGGCTGAGACCTCGGGTGGTTCAGCCTGGGGAGGAGAAGGCTCCTGGGAGACCTTGTTGTGGCTTTTCAATACTTGAATGGGGTTTATAAGAAAGATGGGGCCAGACATTCAATAGGGCCTTTTGTGATGAGATAAGAGGTAATGGTTTTAAACCAGATGAGAGTAGATTCAGACTATATATAAAGAAGAAATTGTTTATGATGAGAGTGGTAAAACATTGGAAGATGTTGCCCAGAGAGGCTGTTGAATCCCCTTACCTGGAAGCATTCATGTCAGGCTGGACAGGCCTTTGAGCAACTTGATGTAGTTGAAGATCCCCCTGCTCACTGCAGAGGGAGTGGACTAGATTATCTTTAATGGTCTGTGCCAACTCAGGCCATTCTACGATCCTATGATAAAAAAGATCCCACAAAAATTTAATCCCAGTCTTAATAGTAACTGGCCATGTAACACTTCAACAACCGAAGAAAGTCTTCATGGAAATGTATGACTGACTATATCAGCCTATTCCCCTAACCCCTATTCCCTACAGGAATCTATATATGCTGATCTTAAATTTGTAAGAAATTTAATTAATTTCCCTGAAGACAGATGGTGTTGGAAAACTTTATGCTGCGGGTTGTGTGAATAATAAAATTATGGATACTATTGGAAATACTATTCCACTTCTTCTGATATGAATAAGTATTTGTGCCAAATTCACTTTAAAGTGAGGAAAAAGGTATAAAGCATCTCCAAGAATACCTGTTTAATGTATTTGCTGCACATAATAGCAAAGGAAGTAATGGAAAACTGCTCCTAAAGGTTGAATCTAAAAGGTGATGGGTTTTAATAGTAGCTACGGCTAATATCTATAAAACCAGTATTTTTACTTAAAAAAAAATCAATTTATATAGATAGGTTATCAATATATGATCAAGGACTATTTCTTATCCTTTCATTTTGATCTTTTTCTCTTAGTAACAACAGTGCAGCCTCAAGTAACAAGAAGCTCCACCACAAGCACCCTACTACCAGTACCTACTACTTCTGCAACAGCTGTAACAACTGAGATTACAAGTCAAACAATAACTGCAAAAATTACAGTTCCAGGAACATCACCCTCACAACCTCTTGTCACAATAAAGTCAACAACTGGTAGGTTTTTAGTGTTATTGTCTGAAATAGATGAGAGTAAATTCACTCAATAGCTCTATACATAGTTGAGATACCACCCCTAGGGGTGCATTTCAACTTCAATTTGAAAGCATTAGACACCAAATAATGAAGCAGGCAAAGCAAGCTTCCAGAAAGGAGTTTGTAAACCAGAAATGTCCAGAAGTGTAGATCAAAATTGCATGAAAAGATAAAGGATATAGGCATTAGGTTAAAAACTCAACCAAAAGTCACTTGTGTGACTCATTTGAGAAACACCATTAGAAGTTCTATAAGCAGTGAGCCAGCCCAGTGCCAGTTGGGTTTATTAACCCAGCTTCAGCCTCTTTTCCATGGGTTCATTTATGGAGTCATATTCCAGGGGCACACAATCTGTTGACTCAATAATGTAAGCAGGCCCCAAAGCGGAGTCACAGGTATTTATCAGTGTAGCAGCTTTGTCTAGGCTTCTAAAGTCCTGCTCTCTGGAGGGGGACTTTGCCAACATAAATTACTTTCTGATTCTATGGCTTGTTTTGCCTCATTTAGCCTTACACCAAAGTGACAACAAAGCTAACTTCTTAGAAAAAATTACATTTAAACAATTAATACAGGAAAATACACAAAATGTGAGCAAAGACATGAGACAATAGAAAACAAATGTAAGTACAGAAGTATTTGATAAGTTTCTGAGAATATGAATACAACATATTCCATACTGAAAATATTACAAAAATAAATGTGAAAAATTAACTCTAAAATATGGATATATTTTGATAATTTATCTGATTTTAAGGTTTCTATTAATTGGTTACTCACACTATATTTTTTACCTTTACTCCAAAAGAACATACAACATCCATTTTTACTACACCAAACATGACTACAACCATCACTACCCCTTCCATAACTACCTCAATGAAAAGAACCATGGCCACCACACCAAGGTCTGTTCCTTCATCAGCTGTTGCCTCATCACCTGCTGCTTCAACAGAGGCAGAACAAGTAAGAGTCACTTCACCACCCTTCAAGACCACCACCAAAAAGGAAACAACAACCTCCTCAATACCTACTCAAACCACAACTCAGAGCACAACTTTCAGCAAGCCTAGACTAACAACAGCAGGTAAATATCACTTTTTGATATCTGTCAGGTGAAGCCATCACTCACAAGACATATGTCAATACACTCCTTATAAAACAACTACAAACATTCTTACTAGTGGTCTTAACATTGCATAGACATGAAAGGACATGGATAAGAATGAATAAAATGGAAATTTGTCTTGCCAATTGAGCAAGCATCTGACATCCAAATACTATCATAAAGCTAATGTTTCTCTTCCAACACTTCCACCAAATTTAGACCAAATCCCTCTATCCTCAAAGCAAGTTCTTGGAAACACACATGCCATTCTACGCCATAGAATATATATTCCCCCTAGCCATTGTAACAAATACTCCCAAAAATAAATATTAAATAAAAGGTACCTTTTTAAATTCCTTGACACTCAATATGCCAACAAGAACAGTCTCCTCTGAGGCTGCATGGCAACATGAATTTAGGTTAGCAACTGATAGCAGAGGCTGGGACAGTGTGTGCTGGGAAGTCTACAGTAGTGGGAGGGCAGCTGTACACTCTTTCCCAAACCCATGTCTCTCCCACCAAGTACTGTTGGGATGCATACATCTGAATCTTCTTGTGCAAGCAACTACAGCTTCCTCTAGGAATCTTACCAGTTCCCAGCCATTACTAATATTCATTCTTACTTCACAGAGAGTGAAGGAACWGAAGCAACCACTCTGTACTACCCAGAAGGTGAGTAAAAGGGAGTAGACAGATGCCCTTGGTCTGAGACTGTTTCATTTATGATGCTCTTGCCCAGTCTGGAATACCTGGGAGGTTCATCCAATGAGGCTCTTCTTTCCTCGGGAGTTTCAAAAAAAGGCAGGGAGTGCTAAATTGTCAGAGGGCACCCTTCAGATGCACCCTCAATCAATTTGTGCTTTTCTTTCTGTAGTTGTCACCCACATAAGAACAACATTGACACAGCCTGTACATCACCTCGTCACACAGACAGAGGCCACCCCTGCCACCTCCCCCAGCAGCACCTCTGTCACGAGAGAGACCAGCCCTGCCACCAGCCAAGGAGTTCCAGTGACAAGGACATTTCCAAGCTCCAGCTCTTTGCCTGTCACCTCATCCTCACCTGCTTCTCCCCWCTCCTCGACCCAGTTGGGAACATCACATTCTGGTAAGGCTCCCTCCTGCTCTGTCTGCTTCTTCCAGCTTCCACCATTTTTTCCTAAGCAGCATGTCCCTCAAAGGCCTCAGTTTTGGTACTCAAATTGTTAGAGGTCAATCTTCAAAATGATCACCAGCAAGCAATTATGAGGATGGAACATATTTAGGTTAATGGACACATTTATTAACTGAAAAAGAAATCAAACACAAACCAACCAAATTCAGTGGGACCTGGGCCTCCCATCCTGGCCCATAAACCAGCACCAAGCCTCCAAAACAGAAGAGTCAGTATCACCCACCTTCCCATATGGCAGCAATTTGCAACTGACCTGTGCTTTCCTCCTGGCAGCCTTCACCCATGAACAGTCAACTGTGCCACATATTGTGCCACCTCAGACCACAGAGAAGACCACGGCCACCACCTCCATCAGCAGCACCACCAAGACCTCTGTCTCCACAGAAGCCACTCGGGAAACAACCTTTCCACATCCCAGCTCTCTGCCTGTCCCCAGCAGCCCCCTCAGCACCCG
>NW_026623939.1:260129-282607 GCF_030028575.1 Malurus melanocephalus | reverse complement strand
AGGAGGCTCGGGATTTCGCTCGCCGGGTTCTCCCGGGGTCGGACGGGCAGGAACCGGCGGCGATGGAGGCGGTGCTGCGGTGCCTGCGGAACGCGAGCGGCGGGGCGCTGCCTCTCGGCTACAGGTGGGGAGAGGAGCGGACGGGCCGGGGGTGTCCCGGGAGCTCGGCACGGCCGGTTGTGGGAGGGATGGTGTCGAGCAGGGGTATCCACACGCGTTCCTTTGGCCTCGGTGCGCCCCCGCCGTGCTGCGGTGTCATTAAGCATCGTATGTGCCGTGTTTGCGGTCGGTGTGGCGTGTAACCAAAGTGGGTCATCTCGCCGAGAGGCTGCATCCTGCTGGCCCGCTCAGGAGGGTGAAAAACGAGATTCACTTTCTTGTTAAAATTTAAAGGGTTTTAATAAATGACAATAGGGTACATAAAAGCAAAAGGATATGGCACCAGGTGCTTGGCGATCTGCCAGAGGCACACTGGGTATGGATAGGAACCTCTTTAAATACATTCTGTGTTATATCAGCCTAATGCCTATTCATAGACATTTATGCATATTTAAATCTGTCTTGTAACTTTAACATGTATCACCTTTTTAACATTCTTGTTTTATGCTCCTGGGGTCATGTTTGTGTGACTCCTATTCCACAACTTCAGCAGATGGTCCTTGTCGATAGAGAAGTAATTGATTAGGGACTTGTGACCTTTAAGTAATAGTTGATAAATGTAGGTGTTGGATTTTCACACCAGCTGATCTCATTTAAGCCATATTTCTCCTTGTGTATTTCATGACATTTAAACCAGAGTTTGGTTTATACTGAGGAGAATTCATAAAGAGTTGAAGGTACTTGATATTTATCTCCTGTGAGATCAGTGGTCTGTTTGTTAGCAGCATGCTACATCCACAACCAACCACCAAGCTCTGGAGCTCGAGGAGAAACTGTTTCTTCTGAATGTAATAACCATGAGGCAGTGTGAGTTATTCACACATTCTGCTTTATTCTCATTTTTCTTTTTCTTTTTTTCAGCTTCATCTCCATCTCTGACCTACAGCATCAGCAGCGCATACCATGCTGCAGCCACCTGAGCTGGAGCACTAATGAATTTAAGGAATGGTCTCATCAAGGACAAGGTGCTTTACCCATGCAGAGCACTTTGCCAAGGACTTATTTGATCTTGGTTGGTTATTTAACAGATGGAAGGCAAGAAAACGAAGAAAAGTTGGTAGATGGTTGTTTATATGTGAAGGACAAGACTGGGATAATTCCATGTGAGGTATGAGGTTTCTGTGTTCATTCTCACTTCTGGGGCAGTATCACAAACCACCAGGGGCTTCAGTATCACAAACCACCAGGGGCTTCAGGTGTTCTGCCAGAGTCTAGTGAAAAAATAACTCATCTCTGTAGGATGTAGGCAGGAAAACAGCAAAAACTCACATCCTGGGCAGAGGATAGAACTTGTGAAATGTGCCATTGCTAGGAGAAGAAATATTGAATGTACTGGAAAAAAGGGACTGTTAATACAGTTCTGTTAAATTCACCACAGTACAAGGTGGCCTGGAGACCTCCCCTGCTTTGCTGAATTCCATCTGGAGGAGTAGAAGTAACTTTCTGGAGAGCTGTACTGTGTATTCAGTGATGCATTGATGACAAACTTTCAGGAAATAATAGCTTGCATGACAATTCACTTAAAAGCCTCCTGAAGGTCATTGCAAGGGGAGTCAAAATAACAAATAACCCCCAGAGTGATGATAACAGAGCACTGATGTTGTGCTTTTCAAGAAGACAAAGCCTAGAAAAATGTTGTATTGGTAAGAACTTCTAACTAAAAACGCAGTGGCAAAAGAAAGCAAGAATTTTAGAAAAATAGTCTGAAAATAACTAAGCTTTGCAGTGAATTATCAGCTTTCTGTGAGGTTGTCACTATAAGCCAGGAAGTGCTAGCTGTAGAGCTCATCTGGAAGGACAGAAGTTCTCTGTGCAAGGTGAGAGAGTGGACAGAAAACACTGCTCTCATTTAGTAATGAAGCCCAGCCATAGCACAAGAGTTTGTGATGCACATGCAAGGATGTATTAGTAATAAACATTGTAAATAATGCTGGGAAAACATGCTGAAACCCATATCAAGCTTTTATCTCATTATCTTTTAACTTAGCTCCTGCACTTTGAACTGGAGTGGCTGGAGTCACTGTTTGTCTTCCCAAGCTGGTCATATATTCCACAGACAGACCAGAGTGCAGCAGGGTATTTGGAAATCCTGGTGGATCCAGTGCCAATAAATGGCCCCAAGGAAATGCTTCACAACATTCCAATCACCTCCCCAGTGTCAGCTGAGCCACTGCTCACCTCCAGGTAAACATCTGTAATCCTCAACTCCATCACAAACATCTCTGGCTTGGCAGGTAACATGAAGACAAATTCTGTTTCTGCCACAGGTGGAAGCATAGCAGTGAGTGGTGGAGGTAAAAGTTATACAGCAAAGCCTTTCTTTAATCATCTTGGTTCAATCATTGGTTTTCCAGGACTTCATTGGAAATTTTTATTCTGTAATTTGAAAAAAGAATACAAATTTTAAGTATTTCCAGTACTTCATATTACAGAAAGAATATTAGAAGAGTATTGTTTCAACTGTCATTAAGGCTAAAATTAGCACTTTTTTTTTTTTTTTTAGCCTCCAATGAACCAAAAATAGAATTGAAAGTAATCTGATAGTGTATTATGATGTTAATATATGTGTCACTGGTCGAGTTCTTATCAGATTAATGAGATTAAAGTAAAATGCCAACTGATAAAAATAACAATTTTTAAGTTTACAGTAGGTGAAAGTGAGTCAATGGAATTGCAAATCTTACTAAGTTGATATTTTCAAGTTGTGCTATATCATGTTTTATCTTCTTGAGCAGAGAATTCTTGATGTAATTTAATTACAATCAAATGTCACTAATCATGTTCAGTTAGGTTTGTTTTTTTTGTTATCTTATGTTTTTATTTGGTTTATCTGCTTGTAAGAAACTTATTTTAAGCTAAAAAAAAGTGTTTGATTTAGCTCAAGGGACCTTTCTAAACAAGAAAACTATTTCCATATTTCAGTACATGTTCTCAGACTTTTAATATAAATTGTTATTGATTGATACCTGACCAATTTATATGTTACAGTGAGATGCTGGTACTACTGTGGGGTTTTATTAGTGGGGTCTATTAGTGGTTGGGGTTTTTTTAAAGACATAAAGTTAGATATTTGTTTATATGTTTTGGAATCAATGTTTTTGTCTAGAGTAAGTGGGATGGTTTTACCCAGTAGGAGCTGAAATGAAAATTACAAACATAATTTTTTTTAAAATTACTTTTTAAAAAAAGTTTTGAAATGTAGGTTTGAAACAACAAACAGAATTGATTCAAGAAATAGCACCTCTCTTGCCTGTCATCTGCTTTCAGTTTTGCTGCTTTTTCACTCTGTGCCAAGAGTGTTAGAAAGATTCCATTTTACTTTCAGGCCTGTTGTTTATAGGCTTAGAGCTTCCACAATGTCATGTTCCATGGACCTACAAATCCCAGTTCTCTTTTCTGGAAAATAATTTCTGTTTTCTGGAAAATAATTGCTTTTTTTTTTCTTCTCCTTTAGACCTATATATAGCTTCTTGTTTGTGCTAAAACTTTTTATAACCTGGCTGTTGTCATGGAGCATGTGAATTTGTTCAACACAACCCTTCTGTCTTCAAATACTAAAACATCAAAGGGATTTAGTATAGAAAAGTTAAAGTACAAAATTTTGTAGCCAAATAGTGTTTTGAAAAACTCTCTGAGAGATTGACCATATTACCATGTTGGATCCCATATTCCTGGAAAGTGCATGGTACATATTTATTTTGCTTTTGTGATACTTTTGAGCCATTCTTTCATCTCTGATTTCAGTTGCCTCTTCAATTCCCTCTAGGATTCCATGTAAGAGAAGATCAAAGGTTGCTGTAGCAGGAGAATTGACCAGACTGGGGCCTCTCCTTTGTGTTCACCACAAAACATTCTTCTTTGCCTTTCTGAAGTGCTTTTCCTCAGCTGTTTGTGTCCCTGTGCTGGTGCAGGTAAGTCCTTGGAATTTTGCTCACAAATTCACTGTCTGTATCTGTGTATGTGGTAGTTAATCCTTCAAAGCTTGCCCTTGATTTCCCAGTTTGGTTTACTCCTCCTTTTACTAGTGATATCTTTTTATCTAGTTCTGTACCCTGCAGAAAAGCAATCATTCTCCCTCTTGCAGTTGCAGTGTCCCTGAATGTCTGGCAGATACAGCTCTTTGCTAAGAGTGTGAGGCAATCCTCTGGAGGGAAAAGGGGGTTTTGAGTGGGGTTGGAAGAATTTTTTCCACTGAGGTTTATGCTTATGTTGCTTTTGGTTTTTTTCTGCTCTAGAAACCCAGCCAGCTGGTGTGGCATCATGTCTTCCAGCTGGGTCACAGGTACACAATAACAGGYCTGAGTATGTCCAGCCTGAAGAAATCTGGACAAAGGATGTTCATCACCAGTGTTTCTTCCTGCCTTCTGCCCTACTGTGCAGAGCAGGTGAGGGAGCAGCCACTGAACAGTGCTTGGCAAGGAGAATCCACTCAGTCTTCTTCCCTTGAGACTGCTGAGCATCTCAGTGGCTCCTTGGAGCTGGGAGCTGAAGAGGAGAAATCAAGATCAACCAAAGAGTCCAGGATCATCTCCTATGTGGTGAGGATTCATAGGCTTAGCCTTCACCCACTCATGCTCTGGGGTTTCAGCTCCTGACCTCCAAGGACTTATTTTCTTCATGAGTTTATTTTCTTACTGCTCAGGCTTGTGAGTCTCTTATGTTTTGGGACTCTCTACACACCTGTAACTTTCTGTTTGCTTTCTGTTTAGGGATTTGTCACCAAAATACTTAATGTCCAAGCTGGTCTCTTTTTACTGGATAACCAAATCTGCTTGTGCCTTGCTTACCGGCCACTGCTGAACTCTGCACGGGGATTTAGACCAGGAACGTGTGTGGAGGTAAGCTGAGACTTGCAAATCATGAAATATTCAGTGGAAAAGGCTCAGGCCCTGGGAATGGCTCATGAGTGTGTGGGTCAACGAAGGCTACAGGAACATTGGAATTATTTCAGCAAGTATCTAGAAGAAACAGGAGATCTTACTGCATAGGTTTAGTCAGAGAGTTGATATGATTATTATCTGATTCCTCCTAAACTCTGCTAGCTGCCTCAGGCCTGATTATAGATAATCCAGCTGAGTGAGAAAGGATTTAGGGTGGGGTGATGGTTTTGGGGAGTGGTGGCAGCCTGGCTATCCCTTCTCTTACATTGTATGTTGTGTATCTCAGCTCACTGATGTCCACCTCCTGCAGAAGCCTCTGGTGTCCTTCCCTTTCACTGTGCTCGCTGCTTGCCTGAGCAGCACCGTTGTGCTGAAGAGTTTTTCAAGGCTCAGCACCCCCTTCCAGCCACTGAACTCTTCAGGAAATCTCTGCTTACAGCTGCTCTTCCGCTTCAGCCTTGGAATGCCACTGTACCTGTGGCTGGTGAGCCTCCTGGAGATGTTTGAGGAGAGGTGAGGACAACCCTTCTGAAGTCAGGCTATGCCCTAATGTGCTTTGTAGGGTACCTTCTAGAACAAGGGATCACTAAATTCCTGTGCTTAGATACCATTAGCAGCAATTGCTTTTGGTTTTTTGACCTAAGTAAACCATTCATCCAGATTCCACATCATGTCCAGTTGTTTGTTACCTTGCAGTTGCCCTTATGAGAAAATCCTGTGGATTTTTCAAACACAGGTGAGGTAAAGCTCTTGGGAAGCTGCAGAACATTGTGCTCAAATAATCCTGCCTGAAATGTTTTGTCCTGAAATACAGAAGCACCATAGGGACATTTGCCTGCCAGTGTGGTTTACTGGGCAGATCAAGGTGAGCACTGAGGCTGAAGCCAGAAAGTGCTGCTACAACTAGATTGCAACTAGTTGCAGACTAGATGCAAAGGCTTTTGTGTCCTGACTGCTCACAGAAGCAGCAGCAGCTGTTCAGCATATCACTGAGATATTCTGAGTGTTGCCAGGAGTGTGATCATTTGAGAGCTTCTGTCTTGGCAAATTTTCCCATGCATGCTTACCTTTGAGTCTTCCAGATGGCTTCTTGCTCTTCCTGACTCTGCATTCTGTTCTCAGGACAGCTGTGGGCCAGTTTCTGTCTTTATTTCTAGTTTCTGTTAGTGAAAATATTTGTTTGCTCTGGAGCAGTTATGGTTAGTCATTGTAACTGCTGCCTTGGAATTCAAAATACATGCATTTCAATCTCAGTCAGGTAACAGTTTATAGAATGCTTGGTGTTCCTGTGCTTTGCTGGCACTGTAGAATTTTGCCCATACTTTCCAATAAAACAGTTTCAGTTTTGCCCTGGGAATTATGCTAGCTATAAGTTTCAGGTTTTATAATATTTTTCATTTTCTTTAAATGTGATTGCTAAGTCCTGCTACTGCTTTAAAAATTGGTCCAGTGAGTTAGTTGTTATCTCTTTTCATTTGAGTTCACTTTCTGTTATTAAGCCATATTTTTTGCTGGCAGTGTGATCACTTCTAGGCATTCAAAAACAGTAAACTAAACTTCCAGCATTAATTTTACATGAGGAAAATATTGATACAAGAGTAGACTGGTTATTGCTGCCTTTATTTCTGTGATTTTTTTTGCATTCTGTGAAAGCAAGCCAAGTGTACCTAACATGAGTAATCATATAAAGCCTTGCCAAAATGTGTTTGGATCCATTTGTGGGACTTAAAGGGAGATTATTTTCATGTGGTTTGTTTTTTTTTGGCCACTTGAGTTTGAAGATTTTGCCAGTTTATCCATTTCTGTGTATTTTCCCATTTYTTGTCTGCCATCATAAATCTGCATCAGCCTTAAATGTTCTATTCTTTTATCACTTCATGTTTTTGTGATCTCCTTAGTTCTTGTCTTTCACAACATATTGACTCATGATAAACTGAATGAATCCATGACTTAGATGCAAGATTCACTAACATGCAAGGACTGCTTTTAATGGTCAGCATTTTTTTTCAGATTTTCTTGTTTCTTTGGGTGCCTTCGACTGCTTAATTCTAARCACCGAAACTCTGGAGCTGCTGAAAAGTTCCTTGTTCCCCTTCTGCAAGCTATGGTGCCAGACAGAGAGGAAGCAAGAGATATTTATAATGAAATTCTAGCAAAAACACACCAGTGTCCCCTGCAGAAAGTGAGTAAATGTTCTGGGAGCTCTTTCCTGTTTGTCTGATAGGGAGAAACTCATCTGATTTGTTCTTTCTCTCTTTTGTTGGTAGTATTTGCCTCTGAACCCTCCATGCCAGGTGCCATCTCTGGCTGTAGTGTGTCGTGTGGCAGAACAGAAGAGCTGGGAAGGTTTCAGTCCATCCCAGTTGCTTTCACCCTCAGAGGCACAGCACATGGGCACCCAGGAGCTGAATCGTAGACTGGCCTGGTCCTACTGCACACTCTCAGCTGGAAGTTTCCAGCCCCAAMTGGTAAATGCCTTGTTCCCTTTCCTGTCTGTGCCTTCCTGTCCAGTGCATATCTGTTTCTCCCATTAGGGAATGACACWGCTTTTCTCACTGTGGTGTGAAAACACTTTGATTTATGGCTTTCAAAGATAGGAATTGTTGATGCTCTTTGCAGCTTCCTTTGTGTTGTAGATACTTCTGGGTGTGCTGAGGGTCTCCTCCAGGAGCAGTACCCTCCAGTTGCAGGACAAGAGCAGCACTCTTCCCTGTGTGATCTCCCATAAGGATGGCAGCCCCTTTGCCCAGACATCTCTCATAGGTATGTCCCACTAAATTGTATTTGGGTGCTGAGCTTTTGCTCTTCTGCCTTCCAGCTCCAAAACAAGGAAGAAGAGAGATGGTGTGGAGGTGCTGAACTGTCACTSCCTGACCTYGTGACTTTAAAATGAGGATRTTGACCTTACTGGTTTTATGTTCTMTTTTTATTTAGCTGARCTCTTTTCTCTGATGCATTTGCAGGATCACTCTTGCAGGTGAAGAACTACCAGCTTGTAGTAGAGAGATTCCTTAAGACTGATTTTCCCTCCTGGGAGCACCTGGAAAATCAGGAGCATGTGAGAGAGAAAAAAACTAGGTGAGTCCCTTTATTCAATGTGCAGGTAAAATCATCACTTTCCAGTTCCATGAGTGTTTTGGACTGTGGTAAGGCTTCTTCTCAACATAGCATTTTAGTGCCAAAGCAACTGTACTTTGCTATTTGCATAAAATGAGCTCTTTCTCAGCAACAAACCACCATCTCCATTTTGTTCAGAATATATACAGCCTCAGAGCTGCCCTCCACTCTTTCCCACTGCTCCTGCTGAATACCAGAAGTGCTTTTCCCAGAGAAGCAGTTGATTTATTTTGGACAGCCACTTGTCAGAAATGGAGTTTCACTGTTACCATTTGTCATTTCAGCATCTATGTGCAGTTCTACTTTGAGGATGTTCAGGTTCTCCATGCAGCTGAAGGACAAATCCAGAAAGGCCTTAGGAGTGGAAACAGCTCCTCTTTGAGGAAGAAGAAAGATGGCAACGTAACATCYGAGCTGGAAACCCCAGAGGCAAAAATGCTGAAATTGGAGGATCCCAAGGCAGATAWTGGCAGAGATGAGGACTGTCAGAGCAGTAGCAGAACAATGAGCTGTGTGTCTCAGCTTTTCTTGGTGACCCAGAAAGAGGGTCTCATGCTGCGCAATTACCAGCTGTCTGGAGAAGAAGCTAAAGAAACACAGGAGAGGCAGTGCAGCTTCCAAGCCACAGTGCTGTGGCTGGGCAAACCACGGCTCTGGAGCCACCCTAGAGAAACTGGGAATCTGCCAGAGCTGGAGGAGACGGGCCCTGATGGAGAGGAGGGCATGACACAGCAAGAAGTGAGGCATCTTTGGGGTGTGGTGTGATAAATCTGGGAGCTGGCTCCTCAGGGAGCCTATGTGGTAATGTAGTATCGATGCAAAAGTGATTTTTGGGTTGGGTACAGTTGTGTGTTTGTGCTGGCAAATTCCTTCTTACACCCCAGGCAAGTTCCATCTCCTCTCTGTCACCTTCCTGTAAGTGCATCTGCCTTCTCTTAGTGATGCTAACCTTACTTTATCAAGACATCCTCTGGGCTGGGCTTGCTCTCTTTCTGCTATATTTTTCACTCCATACCTTTTTTCCTAACACTTCTCATCACCTCTCTCTCTCTCCTCCTTTCCCCCACCAGGCACTGCTGCTGTTTATGGGAAAGTCTCTTCGATGGTTTCCATTCCTGCACGTGGATGGATTGTATCGTTTCCTTGTGCCCTGCTGCTCAGTAAGAGAGAAGTTATTCTTGCTGTTCCCTCTTGGAGACTTTTGTTGAACTGCATGTGGGAGTCAAGGAGTCAGAGGGTGACTAAGCTGTTTTCAAGGCTTGGAATTTCCTTCTGTCTTGCCAAGAAATGGCTTTAGTTCTGTATTTGATTAAAATTCTCAGAGCTCTGAGTTCAATGGATTTTTTTTTTTTTTGTTTTGTAAACCACTGTTCTTAATTTTTTCCTATGTAATTTGAATCTCCTTCCTTCTAGTAATTTTGCCTTATCACTCTTATCTCAGGACTTGGAAGTGTTTAACAAGCTCTGTTTTCCACCTATGCCAACAACATTCCTGAGCAGGTCATCGTGCCCTCTGTGCCTGCCTGTCCAAGACAACTGGCACTTAGAGCATGAGACATGGATCTCTTGTCTGCCTGAACACCAGGTATGCAGTGCCTAATTACTCAAGGCTTTCACAGGCTACTTGTAGATCTCTCTAGAATGCTAGAAAATAATCAGGGCAGAGTGTCTTGTTGATGAGACAGTTTTGCTCTAAGCTCCCTCAGAGACTGCTGCTGGGCTTCACATTTTCCTGCTTCAGAGATCATCTGGAGAGGAAATATGAGTTGTTGACCTCTGAGCATGCAGAGCTTGTCTTTTCTGCTCTGGCTGGGGATTCTGTAAACTGCAACCCATCTGAGGCCATGTCTCCCTCACTTCTAGCTGAAAGTCATGTCAGTACTGACAGGCGTGGACCAAAGAATTTCCTCCATTCCAGAAGTGCTTAGCAGCAGGTATGTTGGTCTGCCCCAAATTACAAATGACTGTGTTTTAGGGAATGGGTCTGTGTTATTTTTTATTGGGAACAGTGCTATATTAAACTGCAATGAAATATCCACCCTAGGAACATGGTTTGGAAGTTTACCTGTGTGCAAGTAGTCCAGACTTCTCCCATCCTGGTTATCCAAGCTAAAGAGATTGTAGGTGACCAGAAAATGGTTAGACTAGGTCCCAAAGGTGTCTGTCAAATTCCTCTCAGAAGTGGAAACAARCACAGCAGGGAAAATGAGACTGAATGTATGCTAATTTTTGCTGGTTTTAGATGGTTTTAGCATACCTTGCTCAAACAAATACTAAGGCTGGAAGATTTTCTGTTCAAAGCATGTTTAATCTGGGATGGTATGCATGGAATATATACTGGAATTTTCAACAGTGCCTTATGATAAACTGTGGGTTTTTTCTTGGCTTCTTTCTTCAGATCAGAAAARCAATTAGGAGTTTTGCAGGTAGAAAGGCTTTAATGCCTCACCCTTCTTCTCTTGTGACCCTGAAAAAGCAGAAAGCAAGTTAAAGGGCCTCTTGTCCCTGGGAGAGGTAGGCTGCAGCAAGCTGCCCTCAATCCAGTAGCTCAGGAGCTCAAGGGCATGTTSCCCAGAAATTTGGCTTAAGCAACARTGATCAACTTCATGGCAATCTTGAWATCAGGCATTCTTCCATTTCCYTTGTCTTCAGGTAGAACAAAAATSCTGSTCTGCTCTCAGTTTGACAGGTTCCCTCGTTTCTTTCTGTGGTGAGATTGTGGAGAGAACCTTGTGTGCCTCTCCCAAGAATGAGAAGCCACCTGTGACCASTGGCCTTCCAAAGCAGAAAGGTAAGATTGTGGCAGCCTGTTGAAAAGCAACAGGTTGGGTTTTGCTTCTTTCTGTTTCAGAGAGCCAATGTACTTGGCTAACTGTGCTGCTGTGTTTGGGAATAGGGGAAAAATGCCAGAATGTTGCWTCCTGTTGCATGTCAAAGGGCAAGGAAGATGGGAATGGAGATGGAGATGGGAATGGGAATGCAGTACCTGGAAAATCTGGGATGTGGAACATTGTGATGGAGGAAAAACCTCTCTAGCAGGCTCATCTCAGTACCTGTGTGAGTGAGCTCATGGTCTGTGTGGTTCTGTGTCTCCTCAGGGCCTCTGCTCTCCAGGGATCACAGTGTGAAGCTCAGTGTCTCAGCTGCYCCAGGCTCCCTTGTTGTGATGGACATTTACATTACTGCCAGCTACCTGCAGCATCTCTGGGGTTTGCTGCCTGGAGCCAAGGTCCTCTTCCAGAACTTGGAACGCAAGATCTCAAGGTGCTCCTGTCTTTAGAACCCTGATTGTGTCTCTGATCTCTCTTACTGGCTTTGAAACCATCTCTTAATCTGACCYCCCCATGTGGACTTTCACCTTCATSTCTCCCAATCCCTTACCATAAATTATTGTCCTACCATGTTACAAATGAAGATCAGCCCAAGAGATTGAGCATTTGGGTTCTGCAAGCTCTTTCTGACATCTGCTCCTCCCTGTTGCAGATTCCATAATGTTTATTGCACATACATTGCCTCCAGCTGTGTGAGCATCGTATCTCTGCCAGTGTCTCACCTACCTTTTCCTTCTAGGTAAGTTTTGGCTGTGTTCTCATCTTACAGTGTCCCAAGAAAGGTTTCTATGTTCCAAGTTTCTCAAATTCCTATTTTTTCTAGCCTTGCAGGAGAAGCCTCATCCCCCTCACTAGTGTTTCTATCCAGCTTGACACCTCAGCTGCAAAAGCTGTCCCAGGCCCGGATTTTATGCCACTTGTCCTGTGTACTGACTGTGTGCCTGCAGTGGGTTTGCTCACTTTGCAGCTGCATCTTCAAAGAGGTATTCAAGCTTCCACAAACATAATCTCTGAGAGGTCTTGCACWTATTTTACTCTGACACATCCTTGGCTACYRTGTAGAAGAAACTCTCTGCCATGTAGAGAGTTCCTATCTCAATTGCAAATCCTCTTTTCCAGAGTTTGAGAAGGACTTGCATATTCGAGGGGGATCAAAGGGATAACTGATTAGAAATATGTATGTGATGCCAGACAAGCTGGCAGATAGGACTGGGGGTGAAGTGAGGACATGGAAGAGGATAATCCTACTCTATTAATGCTCTGCTCTTCCCATTGTTCACTGCTTTGGGGATCAGCACTTTGCAGCAGGTGATTTTTGTCCCCATATAAACTTCCCAACACACTCACTGGAAATGGAGTGAAATTCTTTAAACCTTTGGATACCTAATTAGGGAAGGGTTGAAAAAAGGCAGTGGCCCTTCCTCTTCTCTCTTATAGCAGCCATCCATAGCTGTRGCTTTATTCTTCCATCAGGGGAGGTGCACACGATACAATCCTCCGTGTCCATCAAACACAGGAGTGAGGCAAGCCAGTGCACGGTAAGTGCTGTAGGGATTTGGTGTGGGAAGAGGTGGGACAGAACAAATTACACCACAAACAGSAGGGGGAAAATCAGTTCAAGGATTGGATGTGGAGAGAACAGCAAAGATAAAGTTACCACATCTTCAAATGTGAGCCTTTTGAGGGAACCAGGCATTGCCCTGCCCTCCCTCTGATCCYACCTGCCTGTTCCCTGCACAGGGTGCTGGTGGAGGATGGAACAGGTGAAGCTGTGGTGCTGTGCAGAAATGAACACGTGGCAGCAGTGCTGGGACTGAACCCTCTGGAGTGGGAAGCTGTGCAGAACTGTGTGCAGAGCAGGGGCAGTGTGTACATTCAGCACGGGGAAGCTCCTGGCACAGGGGTGAGTGAGTTATTCAAGGAGCATTGCAGTGTGCTGGGCTCCAGTCTCTGCTGGACAGGATTTCCCTTTCCTCCCTGCCTTGCTCTGAACACTCCCTAGCAACACACTCTTCCYTTCCTCAGTGTCTAGAGGAACCTGAGGATCTCGTGGCTTCCTACCTAAGGAGTTTGTGCAGAAGCCCTCTCATCTGTCGCCCTATCCTGCTGGATTTCAGCCTGGACAGGAAACCCTCCAAGATCCTGCAACCTGGTGAGCAAGCACTGCTGGCTTTTCTGATAATTAGTGTGGGAAGGAAGGAGGGAAGGAGGCATCTCAGCAGGCTGGGGAAGGAGAGCTGCCTTCACTGCGCACAAAGCAAGATATTTGAAGGATTTCCCTGGAATTAGGAATTCTGTAGTGTAGAACTAAAATGTATCTTAGCAGATTTATCATCACAAAAATAGAGAAATAATATTATGGAAGTCACTAAAACAATATACAATAATTTTTCTACTTCCCACAGAAACATAGAGCTGTTTTTGAGAAAGATCTGATCAGCCAGAATTATTGTGCAGACCTCTCAAATCAAGTGGGTTTTCACTGTAGACACAGCATGTAAGGGTCAATACTAGGCCTGAAAATCCTCACCTAGAAATCAGCACTGAAGTGGTTTGAATTCATGAGTGCTAAGGTCTGAGCTCATGCTGCCACAACTGTGCAGTTGCTGTGTTAAGGGAACATTCTTCACACTGTTTGCACAAATACCTAGTGCTTAACTTTGAGTCCAGGTGCTGCAGGGGTTGATTTGCTAAGATCACCAGAGGATCAGTGAGATGTGGAGACATCTTTTTGGCTGCTGTGTACACTGTAAAGGCAGGTTGCTGGTGCTGATAGAGGATACAAAGTTCAGTGCATCAGCTCTGTGAGCAGCACGTGGTTCACAGCATTTCACAGTGTAGAATTCCGTTTCCTCTAATCTGGAGAGATGCTGGTGGAATGCATTCATCTGCCTCCATCCTGGAATCATTCCTCMTGCTGTGCTTTGAGGTTTAGTAGATGCCAAGTGGCTGCTGCAAGGCCTTCCCTCCCCCTCAACCTCAGCAGCTGTTTGCTGGAGCACAGACAGTTATTTCCAGTTTTATCTTTCCCCTGCAGCTCCTCTGCAGCTGCGCAATTTTCGCTGTGGTGAAGTGGAGTTYGTGTCACAAGTGGGACCTCGTCCAATTCTGCTGTGCCTGAACATAAAGGAAGTGGAACAAGATGCTTTATGCTACCTGAACAGCCAGAGGATGAGGACAGCATCCAGTTCCTGCTGAGTGGGAGCCACTGCTTAATATCTCTCCCAGTGGGAGAGGAATTTTGGAAATACCGACTGGAATCAGGAGCTTTTTTTATCTCCTTTCCAGTGGGAGCATAAGCCTGTGAGCACAGGGTGAAGTCAAGAAGCTGCTGTGACTTTTGGAACTCCTGAATGGTCACTTTGAGTCATTGTCACCCAGTGACACTGGGCTATATATGGGAAGAGAGATGTTCAGTGTTTCTGTGTGACAGCTGTTGCCTTGGGCCTAGGGGCACACAATGTGTGCATTTTGTAGTAATATCTACTAAATAAAGCTATCTAATTTTGTGGTAATATCTACTAAATAAAGCTATTAAAATATTACCTAAGGAACACTGTATCTGTTTTAGTATCTATTTTAATATTAAGGTTTATTTGCTATATGGAGACCATTAACAAAACTATACAGTTCCCATAGGGTATGGTATTCTTAACCTAATTGAAATAATTAAAATTACACTTTTAAGGCATTTCCTTCAAGAAGAGAAGGGAAGTGAATTAAATTGCTGTCTGAAGACTAAATCACAATACTAAATGACAAGATTATTTGGGCATTGTTTTACAGTTTATAAACAGCAGCCTGAACATTAAGTGGGGCTTGTAAGAAGAGGCAGGCACTGAGCTGTGACAGGCACTGGGTTTATTGAGCATGAATGAATTATGTTCCCTCTCAAGGTCTGCTGTCCCCTTCTGAGATCAAAGTGTGAGTGAAACAAGATGGTACCACACAAAAAAAGTTCTGAGACTCCATCCTAAAAGGTTGCCAAAATAATTTAAAGCAGAGGTCTCTGCAAGTTTTGCTGTGACAGCCTTATTTTCTTTCTGCAGATGCTTTCTGCAAAACAGTAAAATTTTACTTGAGTTTACTCTCCACCCTTCAAAAAGAGAACAAAACAACCCCAAAATAAAAATAAACTATCTCAACCTGAGGAAAATGTTGACTATAAGTGATAAGACAAAGAGATCAAATCTGATTAAAAAGTGCAACTGAAAGTAGTCATGTAATATGAATAAGACAGTAACAGACAGTCATAGAGAAATAGAGTGGAAGTGCCAGATAATACTTAAAAAAAAAAGGAAAATTTGTCTCTGTTATTACATCTGGGTTTAATAACTTTGCTTCTGAATTTGAACTTCCCAGAAGTATCTCCCTAGTCTCCTTTTCCTCCTCATTTGTATGTTATTTTTGTGTCTGCTACCTACTCATCTGTTCCTCTTTTATTTCACATTACAAATGCAATCATCAGCCCTCTTACAGGACTGTAAGGAAGTAGTTTGCCTTTGCCAGAATATTCCAAGGCTGGTAGCARTTTTCTAATCCATTTTCTGCCACTTACATATTTTTCAGAGAGTTTCATTATAGAATTCCAAGAAGATGGAAGAGATTAACTGTCTCTCTTTTAGTTTTAATAAAATTTAGTTTTATTAGTACAGTCAGAATCACAAGCCAAGAAATGGGTGAATCAAATCTGTATGGGAGGAGTTAAGATTTGTTTGCTTTTAGTGCTCTGAAGGAGCAGTTCTCAGCTGTATTGCGGGAAACCCTTTTCCTGTTTGTGTCTGAACTTCTGCCCATGACCAGAGCTCTGGTCAGTGTGTTAAATCAGACAAGGAAAGATTCCAAGCTTACCTCCAGCTCCAGCAGAGTTTCCAATTGCTTTATAGAGAGCTTATATTGACAGCAGATACAGGGGAAGCAGAAGCATCCAGTGACAGGCTGGAAAGGAGGATGACACTGATTCTGCATTCAAGTTCACCAGCTCTAAGTTGGTCACCTTTGTAATGCTGAAATCTGTAGCAGAAGAGCAGTGAGAGATTACCACAAAAGAAAYACAGCAGGGAAGGCAAATAAAGTGTGTGTATTTATTCCTTCCCATTTTTCTGAATAGGGGTAAAGATAGATCTTGCCTGTTTTACTAGAGACCCACTGCAATGAAGCATCACTCTAGAGAGTTATGACCATCCTCATGCTCAAAAGAAGATAGGGTCTTTGGAAAGTTTGATTTTCTGTGAGTAAAATCACTTTTTAAATAAAGGGACTGGGCTGGAGTCAAAAATATTGTCATTTGTAACAGCTAAAGAGGCCTGGTGGTTTGGTACACGAATAGGATCTAAGCTCAACTGGCTAAAGGGTCAAAATCAGGGGGTTTGGTTCATTTTGGTTGGTTGACTGGTTTAGTTTTGGTTRACATTCCAAGCAATGCACTCTTTTGAAGTGTGTCCCCTGGCAGTTCTGTCCCCATGAGGGAGCAATAATTACCATGAGAAGCACATGGGACAGCAGGACTGAACACAAACCTTTCCCTCATCCCAGGGACAGCGAGAGAAGTGGTTGGATTAATCATGCTTTCAGTTGGATTAATCATGCTTTCAGTCCTTCCTTGAGTGGCACAAGTGCTGCAGGAACCCCCAGTGCACTGTTTAAATCTCCTTTTCCCCCATGCCTGTGCTCTCTGGGTGGTGTTGATCCCTACCTGTCACTCTGATGTTGCCTGTAGCCCTGGCAATGCTGTTTTCAATCACACAAGTGTAGGTGGTGTTAGCAGTGACATTGTGCAGGAAGGAAAGCACTCTCACAGTGATGTTTTCAGGGTTCAGCTGGTAGCTGGTGTTGGCAGCATGGGGCAGAGGGTCCTCAGTGTCACCAAGAGCTGTCCAGTGCACAGCAGGACGAGGGAACCAACGTGGGGCTTCACACTGCAGAGTGTCCCCATGGCTGCTGCTCTGCACCTGCACCACGGGGATGCTGAAAGCTTGGAAGGGAAAACAGAGAGTTAAAACAAAGAACTGGGTGTGAAATAGCCAACTGCATCTACCAGTCCCAAATTTCTATTTCTAGGCTGCTCACTGTTTAGCATTGAAGCTCTGCCTGTAGCCAAACCCAAAAAAGGCTCAGACAGAGAGGTCTGTGCAGGTTGGGCATGGCAGGACAACCAGAGGGGATCTAAAGACTCCTAGGACATGGCAGACCAGCAACTGCTGAGGTTGTGGCACAGCTTTAGTGTCTTTAAGTTATTCTTAATAATGGGGGAAAGATGATGAATCCTCTCAGTAAGAAGYGTGTCTGACCAACATCTAATTGTARGTGTTGCAGAATYATTAAAGGTGGAAGTGACCTTTAAGATTAAGTCCAACTATTAACCAGCGTTAAGTCCACACTAAGCCATAACTATAAATGCACATATTTAAAATCTCTAGTAGGTGACTTCACCCTGTTCCAGGGCTTCATAACACTTTCTGTGCACAAATTTTTCTTAATATTAAATCAAAACTTGCCCTGATGCAACTTGAGGCCATTTYCTCTCCTGAGCAATCCCTCACAGACCTAGAATAAGGAGGGCTGTACACAGCCAAAGCACAGATACCTGCCTTTGTATTCATCAGCTTTGGTTTTGGGTAGTAGGACCTAGAAGTGAACTGGTGAAAGGGAGAGCTAAAGAAAATCAGCTGRAAGATCCCTATCTTTCCCCACAGAACAGTTATTACAGCTATGTTGGAAATAAAGCCTGCTACAGCATTTTACGTGTTCTTTCTAATGCCTTTTCTGTGTGGATTACTTTAAATATGCTACAATTTTTACTATGCAGCCCTTTTTCTGGCTGGAGATATATCTTAATTCTAGAAATAGAAAAAATAGAAAAAACTACCATGTTATCTTTAACAAGTGTAAAATCTGACTCTTTATAAGATCAATTAGCTACTCCCATTTTTAGGAGGTATTTGYAGTCAGTTACATAGCTGGTAGACTACTTGTGATAAATAGATGAAAACAAGAATGTCAAAAGAGTGAGTAAGGCMATAAATACTCTTTAAAAGCCAGAAAAATATACCCTACCCAGGGGTGCAGGGTGTGGTAGTGGCTGCTGGAGGAGCAATGCTGCAGGCAGATCCAACCAAGCTACCTTAGCACACATTTTGCAGCAGGATTTTGTTCTTTGTAGCCCTCACCTCCTGTCCTGTAGTGCAGCACTGCTGCCCCACTCCCTCTGGCTGTGGTGACAGAGCACTGGTAGGTGCCAGCATCGGAGAGCTGCACATCCTTCAGCTCCAGGGAAGCATTTCCACCCATCACCTGCTCTGCAAACACGGCTGTGCGGCCCTGGAATGATGGATCTTGCTCTTGCAGGTGGTCCTTGCCACCTCTAAACTCATGAACCAGCCCAGCTACTCCCTCCTTGGCCCACTGGATCACTGTGCTGTCCATCTGGATGTCGGGTACAAAAGTGCAGCCCAGGATGCTGCGCTGGCCGATGTTCCCCAGGGATGTCAGTGCTGTCACACTGATGGAGTGTTTGCCTGCAAGGAGAGAGAAAGGAGGCTGGAGAAAGGTGAGGCAGCAAGAGTGGAGAAAGGCCAGACTGCTTTGTGGTTGTCATGGACCAAACCTGAGGCTGAACAACCCCAGGCACATGGCAAGGACACCAGGGGCTGCTACCAGTGCTGGTAGCAGAAGTCAGCTCCTGTGGTTTATGTGCCAAGAAAAAGCACAGGAGTATTTCTTTAGCAGCAGAGTGCTTAAAAAAGTAGCTCTTCTTACTTGTTTGAGAAGAATTTGCACAGTATTTCCTTATTTATAATTATCAGGTATTTTTCTCTTTGCAGCTGCCAGAAGTGCATGGTTTTTGTGTCTTTTCTTAGTCAGGGCCTCCCTTTATCCAATATAAATGTGACTGGAAGGTATAATGCTGGCAGAGAAATAGCAACTCCTTCCCTGTTACTGAAATCCAAACCTTTTTCTTTCGTTTARGAAAAGTCAGCATTTTAAATCCTAGGCTGCCAGAACTGCCAGAGCCAGGTCCTCTTTCCCATGCAGCCCTTCATTACTCATCCTCACTCAGCACATTCCAAGGAGGCTGCCAAAGCCATACATTTTTGTTATCTCTGAGGGAACTGGGGAATGTGCCCCATGCTGGCAGATGCTCTCTGATTTCACAATAAATACCATCCTATCTAGGAGAAGGAGCACAGTGTGTGCAAGACTTTCTATATTGTAGATTTGGGGTKCCAAGCCCAAGGAAATTTCAGTTCTGCCACTACAGTTCTGGCAGCATAGGCTGCACTACATGTGCCAAATCTTGGTTAAAGGGTGGCACTTCCACACATGATCCAGGATGGACACATGGAGGTAGAGGCAGGGCAGAAATTCATCACTGCAGCAGTAAAAGCAAGAAATGTGAGCGGTCACATACCTGAGACACCAAAACCAATGATCAGGGCAATCACTGCAGCCAGGATGATAATGACTGTAGTCATGCTGTTGGGAGAAAAAGGAAAGGACAGCATTAGTGCAGAGCTCACTTCCTTCACACCCCGCCCCTATATTGGCCATCTGCAGAGTCAGGAGCAGAAAGGAGGTCGAGACASGTGAACCACTGACCCAGAATGAGGTGGATGGGTGAAAAACATGACCACAGCCATGATGAACATTCATGTGAGCAGCTCATCATCAACACTGAGGGACTGGTGACAGGAGAGCCAGGCTTTTTCCCAGTGGAAGATGCTCCTCTCTGCATTCCCTGGTGCATAAGCCAGGCAGTGAGCAGAGCAGACAGACCCCTGACTCCAGGAGACACCAGGTACAAAGCAGGGAATGGGCAGGAGGGGTCTGGAAACACTTCTTTTAGCTGGCTGGATTTGGGATGCTCCTATGGAGATGGGTGATGGGCTGTTGAATGAGAGACTGAGGAGCAGAGAACCACTTGCCAAGGCACAAGCCATGCCAGAGGAGAAGGAGGGCAGCACATCATGGATCAGCACAGCCTTGCCAAGCACAGCCCAGCTCAGACAGACCCAGAAGCACAGTTGGGTACAATGGAGCTGTCATGTGGTCACAAACACATTTTCCTGTGGACTGAGGGMTTGTGGCAGCAAACTCAGCTCCCAGCCAGAGCAAACCCTGAAGCAGCTCCCCACAAAACCCACAGSTACATCCCGTGGTGAGCAGCTCATGATGGTGCCCAGCAGTGTCACAGACACTCCTGGCAGGCTGTCAGGGGTCACAGCCYTTGTGCCCACACAAAAACAGCTGCTCTGCTCCAGAGAGCAGCATTTGCTGGTTTGTGGCACACTTTCCCAAAACACTGAGGAGCCTCCCATGGGAGAGGCCACCAGCTTTCCTCCAACCACAGACTCCACTGATGTGCACCTGCATGGTGACTCGTACAACCTTGTACAACCACTCCTCAATTTCTACAGATGCCACGATCACAGGGCTGATATGGAGCTCTAGGGAACTGCATCATGAGAACAAGCCTGTCCTGCAGGGAGCAGCAGGGAAGGGAGACAGGGAAGATGGGCTGAAAGAGAAAATAGAGCAAAGGGGAGATGAGCAGATTTGTTTCCCCCCCCCCACTGTCCACCTTCCATCCTCATTCWTAAAGCCAGTTGGAAGTTGTCTGAGGAAGCCCTGYTTGCACAYRAACTGTGKATTTCACCAAAATATGTGSTAAGTCCACAGGGTTCACATAAATYCATATGTACATCCACATCYATACCAAGCTCTGCCYAGATGCCYTCAGAGCMRGGAGATGTCATRTTTGGCTTCYTCCCTGTTGTCACCAGCTTTCCCTCATGGCCAGGAAGGACAGAAATTCTCYCTCTACTTCCTTCCTCTCCCTGCTGTGGTCACATCTGTCCCTACTGGGATGAAAACCATGGATATCATCCAGACATGGACACCAGGCAGYGAGGGACCCATCACCAGCCACTGCCTGTCCCAGAGATGAGGGCTTTATTGGCTGCTGTGAATCTGCAGCATGACAGTTCCCAACAAAATCCTGCCATGTCCCATGGGGTTCAACCCCAGGTCACTCGAGGTCCCAGCCAGGCTCACCGTGGGACAGCCAGTGCTTTCCTCTTCTGGGGAAGATGCCAAGTGCCTCATGTACACCCAGAAACATCCATCTCCCAACAATTTCCAGTCTGGGAGCTGATCCCAGAGCAAGATAGTTGCTATAAACTCAGCCAAGGTTGTCATGATCAGACTCAGCTCTCACGCCTGGGAAGCAAAATGCAAGCAGCAATCACKCTGTGCTGTCACACAGCARATGTGACTCACCTTTATCCCTATATCTTAAAATCCTTCTTCCCAATGACAGGCAGGAGAGAAATTGCTCAGAACCAAGGGATGCTGCCAGAGGGTTACAGGGGATTTCATCAGTAAATGCTGGGGGATATGGCAGGGGGACAAGCAGCCAGGATGTCCCCCTGTGCAGTCCCTGAATGCTTCAAATGCCACCACGTTTGCCTCTGGTTCTGGAGAGGATCCTGTGGCCTGGAGAGGATCCTCTGCCCTTACACTCTTCTGTACAAAATCATCCTCATCTTACTGACAAACACAAACCAGCACAAACAGGCCACACCAATCTTTTGTCCTATGCTGGTGCCATCTGCCCACCCAGCCTTGCTAGCTTTGCACCCAGGAGCTGCTACCCACCCCTACTCCAAGGCAGCAGCAGGGTGGATTGAAAAAAAGCTGCTCATTTGTCACAGGGGGAATGGCAATTATGGATATACAGATGCCACTGCCCATTTCAACATCCCTTGCTGAGAAAAGGAGAAATTATTGCCTCTGGAGTTTCCTCTGCAGAAACTGCAAGATCCAGGAATCAGAAGAGCCTTGCAAAGATTTCCCTGTGAGCCCAATGTGTGCAATGAGCAGATCTGGAGCACGGACTGAACAAGACAAACCTGGCATCCCAGCCACATGCTGGTGGTAGCTGTGTTTTGCAGCAGCCCAGACCAAGCAGTCCAAGCAAAAAGCAATTTTCTGTGCATCAGTACCCCAGGTACCCCCAGTGTTTCCAGGGCATGGGAACAGACTGATGCAGGTGGCTGAGGCTGCAAAAATCAGAGCCCTGACCCCACTTCTGTCCTCAGGGCCAATTTGGCAGCCTGTGGGATACTCTTCTAGGTATCCTACCATCTTTTCCATGGTCTTGTTCCTCATCAGCCAAACYTGGAATCAAATTTGGCATCAAATTCATTCATTCATTTGCTGTCTGAATGTTGCAGAGCTCAGCCTGAGGACAGGGAGAGGCTCACAGCCCAGTTATGACAGGAAGCAGTCCTAWTCCTCCAGATCTGTAGCTCCAGCAGGACCAAGCTTTCCTTCAGGCATGGGCTTAAAGGGTCAAAAGAACTGGAATATTAAGATATTGAAGGTCCCCTGCCTTCCTCTTCATATCAAAGTTCACTGTGGAAAAAAAATTGCATGGCAGGGGCAATCCAAAACAACAGTTTATATTCCAGTATGCAGCTGATGATTGTAG
>NW_026623939.1:183142-260007 GCF_030028575.1 Malurus melanocephalus | reverse complement strand
TTCTGTGAAATTTCCTGGAAAACTCACCCCTCTCTTTGATCTATATCTGCATTTCTGAAGAGCAAATGCCCCTGAAAGAAGCCTTCTCCCAGTAACCTGCTGCTGCCTGGCCAGGCAGGCAGAGGCACTGGTGAAGCCAGAGGAAGGTTTTCAGTGTAGCAAAGGATAGATGTGCATTTTTTCACACCCATCAGTTATTTCATTTCTCTGACAAAGGCTGGCTGGGCTGCCTCCTGAGAATAACAGAACTGGTTATTGCATGCATTCCAGACACATGAGGAACACAACCTCCAGGGAATATTTACACTCTGTGACATTGCTGCCTACAAACCACCTCACTTCTGTCAGTGAAAAATTGCAGATTATATTGCTATTTATTCTTCCTTGATGTTCCACGTGTGTGAGAGGTCTCTTCATATATTGGCCTGTCCTCCCCCACTGCTGCTCAGCACAGTTGGGATGGATCCTTCTAACAGCTGAGACTTTTTTCACAGAATAAATGCAAGCAGGACTGTCTCACAAACGTCACTGGAACCTCTGTCTCCATCCAGTCTGGAAAATCCACACCTGGGATGGAAAGAGCTTGCTGGTGTCTCTTCAAGCAGTATGGTTCAGATGCAAGCTCAGTCCACGTTTATTGAAGGCTGAAAAAGTTTGCCATTTTATCCATCTGGTGGGGGTTATGTTCAACTAATCAGAAGATAAAGATACAAGGTAGATATTTTTATGACTTTTTTTTTTCCAACTGTAGTTCTCCAGGACTTGGTCAATAGCTCCAAAGGAAACAGGCTCATTGAAATAAGAGGCACAAAATACTTTGAGAATGTCTTCCCATTTTGCATGATTGCTTAATCCTGCAAGGAAACTTGTGGAACTTCTTTCTCCCCACAGTATGCTGATGTGATGGAAACATAAGTAAAAGGTGTGCCTTCCTCAAGCCATTGAAACCCCRAAATAGCAGAAATAAAGCCTTCCTCAAGCACTGCTACACAGCATTCAATCCTGGGGTAGCAAATTCCTGGTAAATGCAGTTTGTAGGACATGCATCTCCATTCTGGCTACAGCTGATGACCTGCATGTGGGTGTCTGATACATACATGGCCTTAATTTGAGTGAGTGCAGAATAGTCAAGCTGCAAAGAACTGCTGTCTTGAAAGCTCCTGGCAGCAGGAGGATAGATCCCAAGAGTGTGAAAAATGCAATTCCCTCCCTCCCCTCTCCCAAAGCAGGTTCAGGTACCTGAACAGTTTCCATACCTCCAGAAAATGACCTGGCCTTGGGATGCCATGGGCACAGCCTSYAYGSAGACAAACCAAACACCAGGTGCTGAAAGTCCCACACAGTTCAGCACAGCCCCAGTCCATTGCATGATAAATCCTCCCAAGCTGTCCTGCTTAAATAACTGAAGTCAGCCAAGGAGTGGTGAGCACCAGCACTGAACTCTCAGGAATGAGGAAGCACGGAGCATCTCAATTCCCCCACCAGGGCAGTCTGGTTAGATACTGGGGCAACAGGAGAGACCTCCTACCTATCCATTTAAAAGCACGTCTTATTTAAAACTAAAAATAGCACAGCTTGTGGTTTGGTAGCCAGCTAATCCTGGAGTTAGAGTGCACAAGTGTCCCAGGAGATCCACACCTTACCAATCACTGAGGGGTTGTGTCATACCCAGGGCTAGCTCAGGTCTTCTTGCAAAAATCTCCAACCATTCCCTTGGCACTGGGCAGAGTTTCCACCTGCAGGTCCCCMTCCTGCCCCMWTTKCAGTGTGAGTYCCCCCTGCCTCTCTGTGCTGTGTTWAGAGCCTCCTCTGAACTCATGCAGGCCAAACTTCCTCTTCCAGCACAAGGCCAGCCCCTGCTGCTCTCAGGACTGCCATTGTGGTGCACTTTGGAGCATGTAAAGAAAAGAAATTGGCACCTGCAAGACCCTGCAGGTCTTTCCCTCTGGGCTTGGTCTCAGATGAGGCTGGGAGCAGAACCAGCAGCTCTTGGGCATAAGAAGTTGAGAAGGGCAAAGAGGCTGTGAAAAAGCAGAAAAGGGAAGGCAGCTTGCACCACTGTGTTCAGTTTCCCAAAAGGGAACCTGTGTACCATGCCATCTACATCTGGACTGTGTCACAGGGAGGGTGGGAAAAAGGGGATTTTTGACATCTGTAGCCACCTCCAGTAAGTTTGGATGGTTAGTGGGRGTCAACAGCTTTCCCATGCAGAGCTGAGGATGCTCAGAGGACCTGGGAATAGTCCAGCACCTAAAAAAAACAAACTACTTTCTCTGCAACARMCAGAGGTTAAAATCAASACCAATGAAYACGGGTCAGTRAWGACAATCTGAAAAAAAAAATTAATTACTTATTTGTCAGCATTTTTCTGATTACTAACCKCTCATAATTTCGCAGAACAGTACAGGAAGTTAAGAATAGCTCTAGGCCACAATGGTCTGGTGGGAAATGCACATTAAGAAATATCCTGTTGCCCTTGGTGACACTTGATTATGGCTGTGGTGACACCTGATTTACAGCTGTGTGTGCAGTGGGTGGACATGGTTCCCTTTCAGCTCCAGTTAACTCCAGSTCAGCCACAGCACAGCCTATTGCACAGTCAACAATCAGGTTACCTCCATGCTGGAAAAACATATCTGTTCTCAGGCAYAGGCAAACCTGGCAGGACAGGGGCAAATCTCATTCCCCAAGGCAACACCACATTCATTTCTGAGCAGCTTATGCTTGTGCCTACTCCTGTCTGTATGCTCATACAGCAAAAAAAACCCCAAGAGGTGTTCAGGATACTTCCCAAAGAAACAAAGAATCTGTGACCACACCATGCAGCTTTTTTTTTCCAAGCTTTTAACAATTCTGAATTTAATGGTAAAATCCAAGCAAATGTGACAGCAGGATCTGGTTCTTATGGTCTCTGAAAGCTGATGACCTGGRGACACATCAGCTGCCTTCACTGAGGTAAAGGCATCAGAAGGCAAAAGTGCTGCCAGCTTTGCTGGGTCCAGCAACTGGTACTCTACAGAAGAGTTCCCCTGCTTATGGAAAGGGGAGAACACCTTATTTCAGAGTCATGGAATGCTACAGGAGCTATCAATGAGGGAAGAGAAGCAGCAGAAGATGGAGTTGTGGCAAGCTGACCAGCAGTKAAGTTTGACAGAGAATTCCATAAAGGTGTAGGCAGCCAGAAAGCTGAAAAAGGTTCTTGGCTTTTGACCAAAAATGTAGGACATCTTTCCAGCCTTGTGATCCCACATCTGTAACAATGATGTCAAGAGGTACTTGAGAAGCACCAGAAATGGGAACACTAATGATTCTGGAAGGAGGAGAACTTGACACAGCAATACCTGCCCTCAGCCTCACCAGCCCTTGAAGGGAAGCTGGAAGCAAAAAGAACAAGCCCTTACCTCTCAAAACAAGGTGGTGCTGAGCCACCCTGGGCTGCAAACACACAAAGTCCTCCACACTGCATGTGAGCCACTGCCAGAATCTGTCCTGACATTGCACTCCCATCAGTGCACCCYTGTGAATCACTTCCTGCTAAGAGACCATCTGAGCCAGATTCTGCTCAATTCCTGAGATCTTCAGGGACAAAACAGACACTTGTGGCACAGAGCCACAAATGCAATCGTGTCACCAGTGTGGTTTGCCTCTCTGAGAAAGGAGAGAAACCCTAGCCTGACCCTGACTCTGGAAGCACCCCACATAAGTCTTTCAGGCTCCAGTAATCCTTCCAGGTTTTCCACAGTCTCTTGTTCTAGATGCTTTTTCTTCCAGCTACACTGTTTTCCCTATTGAGGGAGTAAATTCTCCTTTTCTTGCCTACCAAAGTCCCTCCTCATGTTCATCCCTATTTTTTTTTCCCAGATTTTGGAGACAGGCAATTTTTTCAACAAAAGCTTTTGACCTGGGAAAAAAAAATCTCAGTATTTACCAGTGCAGTTCTATCAGTACTGTGTGCATGTCTGTCTTGAAAATACCATTATTATYTCAAGGACCAGCTGGACAGAAATAACATCATAGCCCAGCAAACCAATGACACCTCCTAATCCACCAGCTGACCCAGGCTGTTTACCAACAAAGCACTGGAAACCCATCTTGGGAATGGTTGTTGAGGTCCAATGTCAGACTCCAGCAGATCAGAAGGATACATTCACTTGCAAAGTACTCTGAATTATGAAGATTGAGGGTGAAGGCTGCTGGCAAATAATGGGAGGACACTCACACATAYTCCCCCTAAAGTGACTAAGGTCATTAAATGTCTTTTCTGAACATAGTTCTTCAAGATATCCTCTGGGACCAAACATATTAACAGTAGCTGGACAATGCTTCATAATTCCTGGGACCAACTGAGCCTTCAAGTTTAACAAAAATTAAAAATCAATACCAGGGCCTGAYCCTGGCTGGATTAGAACCTCAAGCTATCTGAAAACTGTTCTCCCCATGACAAATGTAGAGCTGCAGTTTCCTGAAGGGTTTATATGTTCATTGATGTAATTCTGACAAATAGGTTCTTGGAAAATGTCAGCAACAGGGTGTGTAAGACATACCTAACACAAAGAGAAAACACATTCTTCTGTCTGAGAGGAGGACTAAGATGTTTTTAGACAGAAATTACGTGCCTAGAAGGTAGTGCTGTCCTTATGTGTCCCCCCTGCAACACAACATTAAGGCTCTGAGAAAAAACAACACAGAGTGGGACTGGGGAGCAAAAAATAGAAAGACACAAAAAATGAGGCATTAGGTTTACATCACATTTTGTACTGAGCACCGATTCTGCAAGGACAAGAATGAGTTACTGTTTGTTCCATTAAAGATTAACTCAAATGAAACTTTCACCATGAAATACCAGTCAGCAGCTTGGAGATTTAAACTGCCTAACCTTCCCCTGTTGATCTCCAGGTTGTTTGACAGCCCTTTCTGATTGATTAATGGAAAGCTATAAACAGCATTTGCATAAGAATCTCCTTTGTTGTGAAGAGGCTCCAAAACTAGCTTTGTAAAAAGAATGAACAACAAATGAGASACTTCTAAAGCTGAGCAAGCAAAGAGTGCAGGTTTCTACTGTTTATAAGCCAGGTACCATAAGGCAAAAAGCAAGAACCAATGTTGACACTGGAGCAGCATTCCTCTCCCCAGGGGACCAACAGTCAGACAGTTGTGCCAGAATTAGGAGCCCCTAGCAACACACACCTACTGGCAARGGCAGAGGTGTTCCCAGTTTCAATGACACAAATGTGTTTTGTACAGGARGGTATCCAGGGTGTCTGCTGATTGATTGTCAGCAATCAGCAGGCTGACAATTGGAAGTGCTTCTTCTTCCTCATCACAGATGCCATTTGCCCAACTATGGATTGTGTACAAGCATGTGTAAAAGCTCAGGAGATATATAAATATATCTCACTTACCCTGTGGAAAATGGGACAAGCTCTCCTTCTAAAAATAGCCTTGCCAAGGCTGCACAAGCCAAATCCAGGAGTTTTGCTGTGTGCCATCTCCTTATGCAGCTCTTGTCTAGCTGCCCCAGTTCAGGACAGACTAATGAAAACTTGTGATTTCTACTGATGCTCAAACGGTCCCCAGATCTTCCCCTGGTGAGCTGAGCACTGTCCTTGCTTCCMCATGACCCCCAGCAGCACTGTGTCCCACAGCATGTCCATGGAGAACACACAGACTAGGTGAATAACACTTCAATTCCTGCTCCCATCAGTGCCAAGAGGTTTTCTTGGACTTGCAGCAGATACATTAACTCACCTTGCTCCTACTTTGCAGGCAGGGTATAATGAAACTACAGTTTACCTGGAGAAAGTACAGAATTTGGAAACAAAGAGCAGCTCCCAGAAGTGTAATTGTGCTATGTGCACACATCCAAGGCTAGAATCCAGACACAYATCCAACAGGGAGGCAGAAGCCATATTCAGGCTGCCAAGCCTTTCCAAGGCATGACCACAAACGCCTTGGAATGTGCCCCAATGAGCAGCTTGACCTCGTCAAGAAGGACAGCAGAGACTGTTGACCCTGCAGAATAGGACACATCTTGACCCTCATGTGAGGTAACTGCTCAGACTGTGTTTTCTCTAAGAGAGCATGTCCCCACGGGCCACAAGTCCTCAGAAGCGTAGGCAGCATAAAATTCCCAGAATTTACTCCTGTTTGAGCACAAAATAACTTTGCATACACACCCCTGGGTGGAACATAAGGCACAATTTTATTTTCCCTCATCATCCCCTCTCAGCATACATCCATCATGCTGTTTGCTGGCAGCAAGGCTATGCAGGGATGGATCACAGGGATCTTCATGGATCATCTGTGATCATGGAGCAGCCAGCAACAGTGCTGTGGGCTCTCAGGAGCTCTCCTAGATTCTCAGAGTGCCACTGTCCTGAGCAAACTCCTCTGGGAGGTGTCGCTGGGTGGCCCACACAAACACTCTGAGCTTTCYTTCACTTGTCCACAGCATGACCAGTGGTGGCAGCCAGGGTGACCTTTGTGTCCATGGCCACAGCCTTGGTACCCACCTGCAAGAGAAGAGGCACCAGCAGCTCAACCCAAGGTGGGCCAGAAAATCCCAGTGTGTYATAGCCTTTGGCCCCAGGACTTCTCTAAAATGGGGAGGCACRTGCTGATGAAAGCAGAGCATATTCAAAGCCAAAATTATCAGGACTCCAYAAAAAAAGAACAACCCATCCCAAAWARYTGGGGAAAGCTGAARAATTTCTGTCYTCTTGCATGTTGAATAATGCCATACATGGGCCTGCAGAACCCCATGCCAGCTGCTTGTGGCTATGGCCAAAGATACAGATCAAGCACAGAAAAAGGAAGAGGTCAATTCTATCCTAAAAACAYGCAAAACACATGATGACACAGGTAGGTTAGGGACAGGGAAGCTGKTTGGGATTAGACAAGTAAGGGAGTTGAACTCTTGTCCTAAACATGGAGTGAGACTTCTCCAGAATACAGAATTGGTCACTGTATGACACAGCCTACAAGCTCCTAACATGCCAGTACTGGAACAGGAACACTGTAGACACAATGATGCTCAGCCTCATTGAAAGGCTGAGGTACCCTGCCCCACCTCCTGCAAGGATCATGGCTCTGCCTGTGGCATGTGCCACAAAGACCCTTCGTGTGTCCTGCTGCATTCCCCACTGCTGCAGTTCCCCCTCCAGAACATGTCTACTGAGCTGACCACAGTCCTGGCATATGTGCAAGGCAGGAGTTGGGCCAAAGAATCTCCTCACACCTCTATCCACTCCTGAACCCAGCAGTTTGGGGAGAGCTGAGCACCCACCTGGCATGGTTCCACCACAGGCACAGCGAACGGCTTTCTGGCCTCCACTGGAGCAGAATGTGCAGCAGTGAAACACCCCCTGGTGCTCACGGAACTTGTGCTTCACCAGCAGRGTGAAGGGAGAGCCCTGCAGAGGACAAGCAAACAGAGACAGGCTGCTGTAGGGGGTGCTGTCAGATGTGTCTGCATTCCCAGACACCTGTGGGTCACAGATCACTAAACCCAGCCGTAAATTCCCACATGGTGGAGGTAATTCTTAGAAAGATTTAAAGCAAATAAATAAGAAAAGCTGGTAAAGAAGAAGTAGTGCAAGAGAAGGAAGAAATGCTACCTGCACATGCTGCCCTTTCACACAGATGCAGACAGCATACAAGCCTGGCTCCTCAGGGCTGTAGGAAATACAATAGGTCCCATCACCATTATCACACACTGTTGGCTTSACTGCACTGTGAACAGAGAAATCCAAGAGGTCAGAAAATTGTTTTAAGTATAAACCAAAGTTTGGCCTAGATTGGCTTTCACACACCCCTGCTACTGGAAGCTGCAATTACCATACAAAGGAAGTCACACAAAGCCAGCTGCACTGCAAGGATTTGTAGCAACCTGCACACTGARAAGGCAGAAGATGACACACAGCACACTTGCTAGTCAGATTATCCCATCAGATAAGAGCCCACAGAAATGGGGTAAATTCACAATTTCAGCAAGCAGGTACCTCCAGAAAAACCCATTAAGAAGACAGGATATAAAAGAGTAGGTTTGAATCACTTTAACCACTATCCCAAATGCATAGACCCCAACTCTTCCCTTCAGTGCTGAGGAGTTCTAGCTCCCTGCTGTTGAATTTCCCTCTTTGTAGTGAACCTCACTGTATTTTGTAAGGAACCCTGGTGAACCAAGTGCTAGAGARAAAGCCTCAGCTGGTTACTCCAGGATTAATTGCCTGCTCCACAGGAAGATGGAAAGCTTTCCACAGACAATTATAAGGCAGCTCTGCAGAGAGGAAGGTGTTCTTGCTAATCTCCACTAATTAGTCTCCTGGGACCTGTGACATGACAGTTTATAATCTGTATTCCCCACCCCCAACACTTCACATCAATACAGCTGCCTACATAATTTCCTGCCATGAACTGTGTGGTGAAACTTCACCTCTTCTGCAGCTGTTGTGCTTCAAAGCAAAGCCAGACAGCTTTCAGCAACCCATGTAGCAACTGTATACGGACAAGAACAAGAAAGCGAGTTAATGTGGCCACAGCGACCTCTATCTCACCCAGAGAAATCCACTAAACCCTCAGGCACGCACCCTCCTACATTGTATGTGCACTTAGGGAAGGAAGGTACATTGGAACAATATTCTAGGACAATGATGCTCTATTGACAAGCATCTCTGCAGCCAGCACTGCTTCTGTGTGCTTTGTCAACACAGCAAAGGGTTTTAGCATCCTGTCCCCTTTTTTCATTAGGTCACCCCACCACGAGTGCTCCTGGAACAAATTAATGCTGCCATCTGGTTCCAGCTACTACAAAACAATAGATAYTTTTCTTAAGAACTGACCCCCAACTGGTTCTACTTTTCTGCCTGGCTGCTTATTAGTGACAAGTGTGGCCTGGAAACAGTTACAGTTTTTTCTGTTTGGTCATTTTCCTTGTGAAAACACCCAAGATCAAGTGAAGCCTTTCCTGCTTTTGCTAGAAAACCTTCAAACGTTAAAATACTCAACACTTGCAACTACAASAAAAAGGACAAAAGCACAACACAG
The DNA here is from genome assembly GCF_030028575.1 of Malurus melanocephalus. Lineage (NCBI taxonomy): Eukaryota > Metazoa > Chordata > Aves > Passeriformes > Maluridae > Malurus > Malurus melanocephalus. The sequence continues at coordinate 250,962 of NW_026623939.1, read as the reverse complement.
RTTCTTTCTYCAGAACRTGAARTAGGCACTTCCAACAGCTGTGAGAGGCTCCTGGGCTTGGTAAACTCTCTGTCTGACTTGGGATGGTCATTCAAGGGGTGCAATGACTTATAATAATACTGTTAGGTATTAATATAATAGTGTTAGGTATTAACAACTACAGGAACTTTGGGTGTCTGCTGGGAGGAGTGAGAAGGAGCAACAGCTCCCTCTGACCGTGCCTAGCAACACACACCAGGAGTTGWATCCTTTAAGAAGCCCAAATGACTCAAAGACTCAACACAAATCTCAGCAATCCCTGTTCAGCCTAATACAACCAGTAGGAAGCACTGCTGTACTTCTGGGAAAAAGAGTAGTGCCTTTTCCTCTATAGATTCTGACCTACTTGCTGCAGCACATCCTCCCTCCTAAGCAAGCAGGGAGCTGGGGTAAGGGAGGCAGGAAGGCAAAGCCAATGACCARGGATTTTTTGGGTGAAATACTCACCAGTCCTTCTTGTCCTTGTGGGTGATGGTGACCCACACAGCCTCTCCTCCCCGCCTCATGCGCTCCCCTGTGCTGTCCTTGCAGAGCAGAGTAAAGCCACTCAGCTGGTTCTGATGGGCACTGTGAAGATCTGGAAAAAAACACAAACCAGAAAGAAACATGATAAGAAAGGATTCAAGTCAAGCCATGACTGCCACCTCCCACCTATGTGGCAGAGTTGCAGCCTCATCAGAGCACAGCCAGGACTTTGCTTCTGGGATGCACAGCTCCATCCACTCACAGGGAAAAGTCAACATATGACGAGGTATCAGGATGGAGTGAAGCCATAGGTTCTGAGATATGTTTGGCAGGTTTAACCCAGAAGTCTCTATGGACCAATGTGTCTTTTTGCCTGTCACTCTTAAGCTCAGCTGGCATCTTCCCAAAAGGCATCAAGATCTACCATGCACCCAGGGGAAGAAGGAACAGCCCCACTGTGCAGTGTGGAGCCCCAGAGACCTCAACACCTACAGTTAGCCATGGAAGGGATCAAATGAGCCCCTGGTCATTTGCACAGGCCATTAATGACCGAGGCTGGCTGTACTTTGTAGGATGGTCTGAACATTATCTTTTTGCTGGCCTCGCTCCCAAGTCCTTAGTGAGCAAATGTCCATAAAACCATCAAGGTATTGCCAGGTATTCCTACAGCAATTTCATCAGAAGCTATAATGGGAAAAACCTACTTGCTCAGCCACAAAGGGGTCTGCCTGGGCTCACACAGCAGAACAGCTTGGGCCACCAGGCAATCATTATGTTCTGCTATTGTAGGTGCCACTCCCATTCCCCAAGAGAACTCTCCTCATGCCTCAGCCCTATGCTGAGGTCAGTGATGTTGTGCAGGACAGTTCCATATKCTCTGCACATCTGGATGAGAAAAGCTGCCTGGCTCCTTGCCCATAGGCAGGCAGTGCAGCCTCTGCTGGTGCTCTACCTCTGTGCCTGGTCAATGCCTGGATAGCAGGGAGCCAAGAGTGCTGGAAGCTGCACACCATGTGGGTACAGTGGAAGAGGGGTGAYTTCAGGGAGAAGTGTGCTCACATTCAGCTGCTGGAGAGCACCCCATTACCTTCCCCRTGCAGGGTACATCTGGCTGGATCAACCACTTTATTGAGAATGGCCCCAAAAACTTCATAGCCGCAACACTGCCCTGCCCTCTCATGGGGAGAGAACTGGATCCTGTCATCCACACTGGGGTGGGTGCTGTAAGCAACGCTGTTGAGCTTYGTCAGGCGGCTGGACACCAACGCTTTGGTGATGAGGATGTCCACATCTGAGCCACTCRTCAGCAAGTGCTCTGTGAACTCCACGCCTGTCCTCATGTCCAGCAGCAGCTGCTGCAGCTGGGCCTTCTGCAAGTGCAGCAGGTTTTCTTTTTGCACCTTCAAGTCCTCCAGTTGCTTCAGCAATCGGTGCCGGTGCTCCTCAATGGCTTTCACGTATCCCCTGGCAAACTCGCAGATCTCTGCAGCCACCGCCTCGGCGCGACTACGAACGGCACCGCCCATGTCATCAACCTGGCTCAGCACATCCTCCAGAGTGTCCATGTGCTGCTGGGTGCYCCTCAGCAGCTCCCGCAGGGCCACCCCATGCCTGTGGATGACATTGCTGGTGAAGTCRCAGGGGTGCTGACGGTGTCTGCCTRRAACACAGTCCTGGCACACCAGCTGGTCACACTGCTCGCAGAACAGCCGGAGCTCCTCTGTGGGRTGGGAGTGGCACAGGAGAGGCTTCCCGGCCTGGCTGCAATCGGTGGTGTTCTCCAGCTCCGTCACAGCATGGGAGGCTGTCTTCTTCTGTCTCCTAGGGAGCAACCACCAATCAATTTATGCACGTTGGATACAAAATGCAAACACTGAGACCCTTTGCAAATACCATTCTTGCTGCAAGTCGCCATTACCAGGCTGCAAGTCATGGTGTGCACTGCTTCTCCTGCCTGCACTGAAACTCCCTGAAAGGACTTGAACTCTCCYGAGGACTGGGCTCCACATGAAGGAGGACAGCATCTGCAAGCAGCTCATTAAGGGRCCACTCTCAGATTCCCTGAGCCTCCCTGACTGCACAGTCAGCACWGATTTCAGACACAAGGCAAGTGAACTCTAATATGCCTCAGAGGGAAATCTAGTTCAGGCCACTGCCAGAAGACAGTCTAACAGTAAACGCTTAATATTCCAAAAGTCAAACTTGGTTTCTTTCTSACTGCCAGGTTAGGTCCTGCTCAGAAGAGATCAAGGATGGGGGACACAAAGAACCTGCTATAACCCAGACATTCACCACGTCACAGGGCAGCACTAGAACATTTCCATTCTGTGCCATTCTGGACACGGGGGGCTAGTTATTGAGAAGGATGTAAAACCCCTCTCTCCTTCATTGTCTCCTGCACTAATGACTTGTGGCAGCTGCAAAGGCCAAAGCACAGAAGTAGTCCAAGGACAAAGCTCTGTAGAGTTGCTCTGACAACACAAAGCAACCTCACCACAGGGCAGGACATGGACCTTATACTATTCATTTGCACTAATCTCCTTTGGATCCACCACATTTTCCAAGCCTTCTAGAGTTGCATGACTTCAGCCTAAGGTATCTTTCACTTGTTCCAAGGAGCACAACCATGGCACTCARCACCATAGAAAACTTCCCTACACATCAGGAAATCCTTTCAAAATGGTTTTCCTTGGCCCTTGTTCTGTTCTGACATCAACTTAATCAAATGAGATGCCAGTGGGGTGAAAAAGTGATAGCAGTAAATACTATAGGGAGTGGGTCACAGAGACAAATTTTCTGCTGCTTTCTCCCTTCTGCACTTACTCCTGCCAGTACAGCACGCTGCTGTTCAAGGTCTCTTATCACTCTTCTGCAGCTCCATGTGGCATTAGCTAATCAGAATGGTATGCTAAAAATTACACCCGGAGTGGAAAGGTACTAAGAGCCTAAGACATTTTTCCTGCAAGCATCAGTATGTGCAGGGGGGCAGGGCTGAGAGGAGTATGTCTCACTTCTTCCTGGGGAAAGAATTTACTAATCAAGTGGAAAGGAGCAGCAAACATGGAGGGAATTGGCTGAGCTGCTTAATCCTGGCTGAGATTTCCCTGTCTTGTGCTGCTGGGTGTTTTTCTAACCCTGCCTGTCAGCTCCTTGCTTCAGAAGGCCATTCAGGCTTTTTATCACTTTTCTTCTATAGTGCTGACTGTCCTCTGTCTGACTTACAGGCCACTGCACCTACCTCCTAACTGTTGCAATAACTTCTTCCTCCTACAAGACTTCTACAACACTTCAGAGGCAAGCACATGGATCATCACCTGTTAGCAACCACAGCAGACAGGACTTCCATGTATCTCCTTTCACTTCTCCTAAGAAGGTCCTTACATATGCACACAGTAAATGGTCCTGGAGGTGGAGAGAGGCAAAATAGCAGCTGAACTTCTCTCCCTTTTCCTTTAGGAGATGTGTCTTCTCCAGAGTGGTACAGTTCAGCATGTAGGCTCTTGTCCTGCTAGTACCTGCCTATACCCATGCCTGCTGSCCGATGATACTAAAGTGAGATGCAAACCAGCATGTGGCCACTACTACAGGCAAAACGTGACCTGATATTGGACTTAMTGGCCAATAACATAGCTGATGGACCTACTCCCAATAAGCTCAAGAAGTGTTTGGACATGGTGTGATTCCTGGGGCTGTCTTGGGCCAGGACTTGGACTCTATCATTGTGGGTCCCTTCCAACTCCAGATACTCTATGATTCTACGCTAGCAGCTTGCCGGTCCCCCCACCTGAGTACGGAACATCCTCCGGGCATCCTCCAGGCAGGGGTGGTGGATAAAAAGTGGGAAACACACCAGTTCATTGCTCTGGCTCGCCCTGTGTGACTCCCTGCCCGCTGCGCCCTCCCGCTGCCCTCAGCCGCCATGTCCCGCTGTCCCCGCCCGGGCCGCCCCTCACCTGTGYGCCCGGCAGCAGAAGCGGCACAGGCGGACACCGCAGGTCAGGCACCGCCCGGCCGCCGCCCCGTCGGTGCAGAGATCGCAGCCGGTCGCGGCCCCGGYGCGGATCCCGGCCAGGCAGTCGGGGGGGAGCTGCCCCACTCCGCCGGCCGGCAGAGACACCTCAGCGTCGCACACCGGGCACAGGACGGGGCGGGCGGCGCCCGACGGCCCCTCCGGCGGTCCGAGCCGCCGCAGGCAGGGCTCGCACAGCGAGTGCAGGCAGGGCAGCAGCCGCGGCGACACGCAGGGCTGGGCGCACTGCGGGCAGCGGGGCCCCGACATGCCGGCTGCCCCTCACGGCCCCTCACGGTCCCTCACGGCCCCTCACGGTCCCTCACGGCCCCTCACGGCCCCTCACGGCCCCTCACGGCCGAGCATTCCCGCCCGGAGCGCCTCGCACCGCCCCACACGGGGTCGTTCCCGCCCCGGCACCGCCCCTGAGGGGAGCGGGGGCTGCGCTGGGAGAGGCGGGGGTTGCCGAGGGATCCTGATCCTGCTGCTGCTGCCTCCCCCTTTGATGGGGCTCCTCCTCCGGGGAAGGAGGGCGGAGGGGACCCAGCAGCAGCCTTTGTCCTCGTCCCCCTTGATGCCTGATGATTTTTGCTTTTCCTTTTTACGCTTTCTGTACCCTCTATGCATCCGCCTGTACCCCTTAGCCCACGTRTTTGTAATTCCTGRAGCCTGATATTSCAGCTTAKTTTAGGARTTCTGCTGGGCAGAGAGACCAAACATCCTAAGGAAGGAGCCAGTGTRCCCTGTGCTATCTTAAACCCGAGGCTCCAGCCTTGRGTGAAGCCTTCYCTCWGGAACATCYTGTGTAAACTGRGCTCTGGCCTCATCTGGGGGGGGGGRMYYMWTWRRAWWRGGGGKYMWTWMYKSMWTTKKTWARKTTYCTTATTGGGGAATCCTAGATAGATTTGCTAATTCCTGAAACCTATAAAACTTGTACCCGTGCTGTACACGGGTGTGCATTCTGCCATCAAGTTGTGCACCTGGGATCCCAAATACCGAGGTAAAAGCCTTTTTATCCCCTTAACCGTGTCTGTATCATTATTAAAAACTGCCCTTTCAAGGCAACACCCTCACCGAGGTGCCGAGGGAGGGATCCCATGCTGTCCTCTGGCACCTCTGGGGTTACTCAGCGGGTTGGTGGGAAACGGCCCCTTCCCACTCCACGGCGAGTAGATCGTGTTTCCACTTCTTCCAGCTTAAAAATTCTAAGTTTAGCGCCTGGGTGGTCTGCTGGATGCCGACCTGCTGGAGGCCTTTGGGCCTTGGTCGTTTTTCCTTCGCATCAGTGGAGAACTTGCAGCGCAGCTGAGCGAGAGCGGTGAAACTTTAACAGAGACAGTGCGCCTGGGAATTAGGAATACTGCAAAATGCAGGCCTTGAAAGCTCAACATCAGTGAAGTACTGCATGATGTTCTTGGACTTTGATGGGATCTATGCAATTGCTTTTATCAGTCTGATGTGAAAGCTCTTCAAAGACTGAAACCAATTTTTGTTTTGTTTTTCTAGAAATGTCTCCTCGAATGAACCACATTCAGCCCTTAATGAATGAACTTTATAGCAGCCTCTCCATTAGCTTGCCTAGGATATTCAGTATCTTACCTGTCCCCATTGTGCTGGCCCTTTTGAATACCAGTATGATGWGGAGACCATTTGAGGCTTCTGGAGTTTAACTTCCCTAAGTCAATATSAAGGAAGATCTCCAGTCAGGTTTTTGTTTTTAGAACCACAGAGTCCACTTATAGAGCAGTAGATAAATACTTCATATCTGTATAAAACAGAAGTTATTATTTCCTATGTAACAGATGTTAAAACCCCTCTGGTGGACAATGGCTCAACACAGAAATGATCTTCTGATGCACTCAAACATTGCTGTGTCTTTTATGCTGTAATACAAGATCAAGGTTTTAGGTCATGATCAAGCATTTACAGCCTCAAAGCCAATCAAAAGAAGAAAGGTGTCCCAACAGCCTTGTTCAGATTAACTATTACCAAGTGCAGTGGTTGCTGTGGAAGTTAAAGATAAAACCTGCAGTAATTGTGAGACAAGATGATAACAATATCCAATATCATCACAAAGAAGAAAGACTGGTTCTTTGAATCATGCTGGAGGAAAGAATATGGTCCTATAAACATGGGTATATGAAGAAAATGGAAAGAATCATAATGCCACCTTTGTGCAGAAAAAGTGGGCAATCTAGAGGACAGCAGAATCSTCCAATCCTGCAGAGAGATGGTGGAATAAACCATGACATGACAGATCAGCCCAGCTGACCCAATCCCATCACCTGCCCTGCCACTGTATTCATGAATTATCAGCATGATTAGAGGAAGTTGTAGTGAAATGAGTGGGAGAGAATCATCAAAGGAGCCCTGTGAGACTTGGGGAAAGGAAGAGCAGAAATGCAGGGAAAAAAAAACAAAACAACCCAACCAAAAAACTAGAGCTGCATTAGTAGAAACTCATGATTCATTTTGGTTACTTTCCCCATAATATTGCTTTCTTGGCTATTGGCAGTCAGTGGAGGAAGGCTCTACATCAAGACATCCTAAATTGTGGAAGGCAACTCAATGGACATGTAAACTGGAGCTTTATGAATATCTTCAATTAAGCATATTTATCTGTAAAGCACTGCAAGAACATGACTGAGAGACCCTCTCCCATGTTGTTTCATTCAGAGTTTGCATTGTAACTGGACAAAACATAAGGATGAAAAAAAGAATGTGTTAATTTATATACACTGAAGGGCAATAAAGGAGCATAGTTACATAAATGAAACAATGAAAACGTGTCATTAAAATCACATCAATGTTTTCCTTTTGCCACAAGAGTTGATGGATGGCTAATTAGTCTCATTTGACCCAAGATTTACTTGAAATGAAGTCATCTTTAAACTTGTTTTCCTGTTCCTGTTGTTAATGATGTCTATCAGAGCCTCCCAGAGMAGTTGCCCTGGGTAATCTGTTCTTTTCCTACCTCACTTTCCCTGCAGGTCCTTCCTCTTTTTCCTGTTTATCAGCTTCTCATTTCCTATCATTAAACAGTAGATCATTACACAGATATGGAAGAYTTGATGGTTTCCTTCTCTCTTCTCTTCAAGGGTTTCTGATTAAGATTTCTATTGTATTTCCTAATTAGCCTCTCCTGAAGAAAGTTTTATGCTGCTTTCCTGTTTATATTTTTTCTGAAGGAATATTGGTAAAACTTTTTATACCATGTTTCAAAGAAATCTTTAAAGCATAATTTCCTTCCTGGACTCTGTGGGCAGTGTGAATATAGCCTATTTATTACATTTGCAATTGAATAGGGACAGGAAAGCATGAGGCATCCATTTTGATAATTTTAGGGAGCTGTTTTTGGACATCCTGCCATAAGAAACAATAAACTGAAAAAGTGGTGAAAYGAAAGTCATTAGTGAACCAGACTGCAGAGTAGTCCAAGATGACTTGTTGACAGAAAAGTGAGAACTTGTCAAAGTGCCAGAGCCTAGCTTAATGGCAACCAGAGAAATGTGGAAAATAGCTTATTAGGGGAATTTACAAAGAAAAGAGAAGTAGAATACACTGCTCGCTGCTTTCCTGTTGACCAACAACTCCAACTTGACTGTGGAATTCTCAGCCCTGCGAGCTACTGCATTTCAGAAGTGTCTCTGGATGTGGCAGAACTGCCAGCCTTGGTCTGGGAGTACTTGATCCATCCTTATGTGTTTCCACACAAACTGTTTCCTGCTGTCTGGTGCCCAACCACCCAGCTGACAGCTCATCCCATTTACTTAAACCTCAACAGAAAATCCAACAAAGCATTTACAAACATCTCCCAGTGCAGGCAGAATCTCTCCCTCATTCAGCTAAAGATGCATTTGAAATTATATGGCATTTGACTGGTTGAGAGGAGAATTTCTGTACTGTTCTTTCAACCCCATGTCCAAGAGTCTATTATTATCATTTATTAAGGCACAGAGGCTGGTATCATCCCCAGCCCTCACTTTCTKCATCCAGCCTCATGCCCAAGGACTCGCTACCCTTTCAGTAAAGAATTTCTTCCTAACATCTAATCCCAATCTCTCCTCTTTTAGTTTAGAACCGTGGAGGTTCTAAAAGGAGATGCCATTTGATCTTTGCTCGTGCTGGGCTTCAAACACACACAAGTTGCCCCAAGCCCAAGCCTCACATGACAAAATTCCTGCAAGCTGATGGCACATAGGGGAATGTGACAGCTGCAGCAGGACAACACTGATCCCCTGCTTGGGGACACAACTTGGACAGAGAGTAAGGACTTCTGTCTTGGGGTTTCTCACACATTTTCTACAAGGTGTTTCTAGGGGAACTCATTCTACAGAGAAACACTTTCACTACCAAATCTCTCCCTTCACACATTCATACATACACACTCTCTTTTTTTAAATTTGCCAGGAGCTTTTTCTCTTCAGGCTTGTYTTGAGCTTTGGAGACAAAACCAAACTGAACATCAAGTTACCTCATTTTATGTAAACCCACGTATCTTCATTTTCAGGCTGGACTTCAAAGTACATTTCTGTGAGCTGCTGCTGTCATGTATCAAACTTGTGCTCCAGCAGGACTCCAACCASTGCAGTGTGACCTGGGAGAGGTGAAGGAGGAAGGCAGCCAAACAGCACATCTGGCAGTCTAAACCTGTGTTACTAATGGAAGGCACAACCGTCACACACAAGGGCTTGGCTTAACCCTGAAACAGCAGGCTGGAAGAGGAGAGGGTATGAACATGTGGTAACCCTTGAAATGTAGAAATAAAGCAGCAAAAGATGGGTGGATCTGACTTTGAAATAGTCACACATTATCCCTTTCAGTTGCCAGCAGCTTGTTCAAGACCACAGCAGCTGCAGCCAAACCACCCAGCAACAYAGGCTTTGTGCAGACTTGCCCTTGTTGTGGCTTCTGACCAAACATTCCTGCTTTCCCCTCCTCCCTGCAGCTTTCCAGCCACCTGCTGCTACTTTCAGCTTTCTGCTGCTATATATATTCTTTTTAATCTCTCCTGAATCYTGCCTACTTTTTCTGAAGGGAAGATGAAACTGGATTTTTTCCAAGGAGGCTTTTCTAAGGAAGCAAGTTCTTCATCATGTCAGGYCATTAATCYTTTTTTACCTYCCCTTCAGCCATATTTGAGGCAGGGAAGTGATCTGAGAGGCTGTAAGTTTCTACATGCAAAAGATCATAGAATCATTGAATACCCTGAGCTGAAAGGGACCCACAAACACTGAATTCCAGTTCCTGCACAGGACAATCAATCACAGTACGTACCTGAAAGTATTGTCCAATTGCTTCTTGAACTCTGGCAAGCTTGGTGCTGTGAACTCTTAATACTCATGCTGTGAAGACAACASAGTTGGGTTTTTTCTTTCCCTTTGCTGCTGGGACCATGAGACAGAAGGAGATTATAGTAGGGTATTTCACTGGGATGCAGCTAGGAACAAAAACCTGGCCTTGCTGCAGGGCAATGAGAGCAGAGGATTCACTTAGATGAGACTTATGGCCAGTATGAGGCCTGACAAAGCAGACCTTTATGCACATATATACACACAAAAAAAGATAAAATCTGACTGCAACAAGTGTGCAGGAGGACCAGCTCCCTGCAGGCAGTCTAATGAGAGCCAGCATTTTGTTTCACACAGGTACAGGCCAGCCTGCTTCTCAGGCAGCAAGGCCTGAGCTCATGACTCAAGTTCTAGCAATAGCTGCAGTTTGTTGCTTGGTCTAGAAGAGACCAAAAAAACCCAAAAAACAACCCTCCTAAAAAAAACCTCCCTGCACTAATAGTTTCTCAGACACTGCCTGGAGCTTTACAATAGCATTCAGTTTTCCAGCAAACACTTCCATGACATCCCAGGGGCAGCTCATTGAAAGCCATGGAACACTGCAGTCACAGGCTGTGGAGCAGGTAGGAGGTGACTGGAGACATCTGGAGAGCAAGTGTCACTCCTACCTAGATATTTCAATGTTAAAGAAACTAGACAATTCAAAAGATTAATTCCAATCCTGTATTCCAAAAGGAATTCTCAGACTAATTACAGAGCATTTGTAGCAATCATTAGCAGAGGCAACAGCATTAACCTGGGGGGTACTATGGTCCCATATAGTCCCATCCCAACTGTGGCATTCCTGTCTCTTCATGAGTTTYTTCCAAGCAATTTTAACTGTTATTTCAAAAAATACGAAAATATAAATCTTCTTCACTTCCCAAAGTTAACAGTGGAAAAATAAACTATGGAAGCATCAATGCATATTTGAACAGATCCCCTTCTGAATCCCACAGTTTTTACATTTTCTAAATCTAGGTGTTAAGAAGAACACTTCCATTACAAAAAAAAAACCCAAAACAAAACAGAAAAATAAAAAGAGAGAAGCAATTTTCTTCATTCTCCTAAAATTGAACAGACTGGCTCCACCATCTTTAAGAAGAAATTTCACAGTTAAAAAAAATAAAGACATCTTCACCAAAAATCTATTTTTCATACTTGCAKCTATTTTCTTTCTCAGACTTGCAAMTTAATTTCRTTTTCTAGATCTCCAAYATAARTGTTTTTGGCYAGGTTTACTACAAGATAAGAAACATACCAAAACATTTCCTCACTGTCCTATATTTTATTGTTAATTATTACCAATAAAATAATGTGTTCTTTAAAAAGTAAAAAAMCAGTATAAAACCATAGTCATTAGAATATTATATAAACACACAGAAAAAAAACCAGCTTAATACATGTTTTCTATCATATCAAAGAGTACATACTTTAGTACACAGCAAATAAAGGTTCTGATTTCAAMTTCAAATAGTCATTTTATATTTACTACAAAAATATTAAATGAGATTTTTCAAAAGCAATCCTCRAGTCCAGATGCAATCTCTCACATGTTAACTGCACAGAAAACACAACTTTTGGGAGCAAAGTTAACCACAGAAGGAACAAATTCTAATGCAAATCCTTATCCACCAGAAACAGACTGGCTTCCTAATCTCCAGSTTCCTTTTCAATGCAGGTACCTTCCCTCATCTCAGCTCTTCCTGACTTTTTTTTTATTCCTGTATCTTGTGCAAATAAATGCTCTAGAAAAGTTTCACAGGTCATTTCTAAAACCTCCTGTCTTCAGTGTACCTAACAGAGGTATCAGGTGCTCACTTGTAAAGCTCCAGCAGCCTAAATTTACAGCCTCATGAAAGATTCCTTTGGTGAAAAGGTGTAAGATMACAGCAGTGTGGCCAGCTCAGAACCTCATTCACAGGAATCCCTAGAGTGCTCTGCAGGGCACAAATACAATAAGCACATGGACCTTTCCATGCTAAGGAACTGACATGAAAGCAGAGTTAAACTGTACATCTGGAGAGGGAGACTGTGATTTAATTGTGGTTCATAAAAAAATACTTTTAAAATACATGACTTGAGCTCAGCTTCCTTTACATAACGTGCATCGACAATGCAAACCATCCTTCTTCATTTTGCTTTTCTACCTGTAAAAGAAGAAAACAGTTGAGATTCATATACAGTAAATTTCCCCCAGACTTGTGTGTTAGGACTGTGGTCTGCCATTGGCACCACAGAGGAAGCCACACCAACCTTAATAATTTCAAATTTCCCTTCTGGGGATGTGTAAGTTTGCTGTCAGGATAAGGAGTCCTGGACCCTAACTCTTTATCACTCCTAATCTAGGTTATTTTAGACACATATTTAGAAATATGTTATTAATAATGTCCTCATGGCTACTTTTAAGCCAATAAACAGCTCGTGGTTCATCAGACCTTACCACTGCAGAGTTCCTGGTGAAAGCATCTCACTGCAGGCCATCCCTTTCTTTGCACATCAGGAGTCAGAAATCTGACTGGGGATTTTTCTTTATATTTGGATTTATTCATCCTTCAGCCACTAACTTGTGAACAGCTAGATTAAGAATTTGCTTGTCTCTTGACTGTGGCCCTACCAGTACATCATAGTGATGGCTTGGGATTCTCCAGAGCCACCAGGGAAATAATTCCAAAGGTTTCCAGTTCTAACACACAGAGATGCCACAGCAAAAGAGAATTATTCACTTGTAAATAACAACTATGTGGCAGAAAATAATGAATGTCACTAGATCTCAGGTATCTTCTTACCAATTATCTATAATCCAAACTGCCATGAATCAATTCATTATAGCCTTGGTATATTAAAAATAAGACAGAGCTCCCTTCCCTTCATCAATCTTAYGATGATCTTTTTGCTTTTATGACAACATAATCAAATTTTCTGGTTGAAGATTTTTCAGTTCTTACCTTTGGTCTTTGGCTGACAGAAGTTGATTTGGCACTTTCTGATGTGGCACTTAAAGGTGAACAAGGTTTGCTGGGGTCTCCTACAAGCCTGGGGATATTCAAAATAGAACTGAAAAAGTGAAAAATGGAAGTGACTCAGGAAGAGCAGGATCTCTGATCCTGAGTTAGGACCCCTCATCAGCAGTGTTCAACAACATGTCATCTGTCTTGTGCCAGATTTCAGATATTTTAAATACAAAGGAAATTGTGAAAAAATTATTAGACCTTTGTCCCACTTCCACAGTGAATGCGAGAAAGTCAGGGGAAATCCACAAAGCAAAAAAAAAACAAAAACAAAAAACACATGGCAATTTTTCTATTGTGTTTAATTTCTGCTGCATGGGTAATTAAGATACTACAAAAATGAAATAAAGGGTGAGCTTTTACCTTCTCATACCAGTCACACTGGCATCCTTGGAGCTGTCCACAGCCACTGCCATAGGAACAGGCACTTCAACTGCTCTCCTTGCATTTTCTAGGCAATAAATAATTGCTTGATTCTGATGAGAACACAGCAACATTGCATAACATTCATTTTGTTTTATCCCTTTTCACAGAGGCATCGCAACCTCTTCCCAATTGCACAGAAATAAAACATCCAATTAAACATCAACCTCACACACCCAATTTTTGAAAATGACTGATGTGGGGAGAAGATATTCAGAGCAACTACAGACTATATAAATGTATATAGAATGATTCTTCCACAGTTGAATTTTCTGTGTTTTTTGGCAATTAGAGGCTTAGAGACTTCTGATCTCTCTACTTGGTTGCTTTAAGATTTTACTTACTATGCTGAGTTTACATTACAACAGCCAAAGAAGCACTGAAAGTATTATGACCCAACCCATGAGTCACTGCATGCAAATACACACAAACTGGTCTCTCCTCTCCCTCCTTCCTCTCTCTTAATCCTTCCTCCTTTATACATTATCTGTGGTTTCACAAGGAGAAAGCACAGGTGGGGCAGACAGAGTATGAGTATGTGGTCATATGCAGTTCTGCTCRTAATGACAATGACTCCATGAAAAGATAAAGCAGCCCTGACCTCCTGGAAAGTAATTTTTTTATAGTTATATATGACAGCTAATCCATGAATCTTGAATCAGCAAGAATATTCCCTTAGCTAATTCAGCTCTTTACATGACTGGAAGCTCCAGTTATTCTTTTTGATTAGCACTGGCAAGAATTAAGCAAGACAGTGTGATGGGAAGAGTACGCAAAAGACCAAAAACTAAAATGTGGTTGAAAATAGGACAACCACTCTGCCACGATTTTCAGAAGCTACATTCTTTTTCAAAGATTCTGCATGGCAGAGGACTGATGAAAAATCTAGTGCTGCCCACCAGGGACTATCACAGAATCAATTAAGTTGAAAAAGCCATCTGAGATCATRGAGTCCAACCTCTGAACACCACCTTATCAAACAGACCAAGGCACTGTCCATCATCCTTTCCTTAAACACCTCCAGGGATGGTGACTCCACCATGGCCCTGGACAGTCCATTCCCATGTTTGACAACCCTTTCTGGGAAGAAGTTCCTACTAATGTCCAAATGCAGCACCTSTTCTTCAGACAAGAACAAAGCAAAGAACAGATTCAACATGAAGCACAGTACTTGAGGCAAACTCATTACACTAAGAAGCCAACTTCAGGAGAGGTTTAGCTGGTAGGTTTTTAGCTCTCTGAAGCAAGGAGTGTTTGTACCAACACCAAGTGCACTGCTGACCACAACCACTGATCCAGTAARATAAGGACTCTCAAAAAGAGAAGAACATTGTCTTACTAGTTTTTGTTTCTCCTGTAGCTGGGTACTTACCAGTGTAATTCAGGGATGGGGCTGGAACAGGAGAGAGCTTTGGAGGGACCATGTCAGCAGCAGCAGATTTCTGCTGATCTATCAATTGCAACAGTTTATCCCGTGCTTCTGTACTCTGGCGATTCAGCTCTGCTATTCTCTCCTCCAAGCTCCTTGATACCATGAGATGACTCTAATTGGATAATGGGATAATTACTTCCAAAGGAAAATTTACAAATTGCACTCTCAATAAGGGCATACAATGTAATGCAAGCACTTCTATACATTCAGTTTTCAAAATGAAAGTGAATATAATTAAAAACCACTTCCTGTGAAAAATCTGGTTTTGTCCCTTTTACTGTCCTGTATCTAAGTCCTTAACTGATTAAGCATTACAATATTTTATACTGGTCTTCCTTCAAGCAGGAAAAAATACAGCTATTGTCCATATAATATTAGAAAAAAAAAAATCTCAAATAAACCAAAACAAACCCCCAAACAAACCACCAAACATCCAGCAATTAAATACAATTAAGAATATACTTAGTCAGAGAGACATATATGCAGGAGAGTGTGGGGCAGCAAAAGCAGGTTTCTAGCAGAAGTGTCCCAGAACACATCTTTAAGCCAGGTTTTTTTTGATCCACTTTGACCTCTTCCCCTCCTTCTCAGTAAATGCTTCCACAAAACAACACTTACTGAGAGTTTGCATCACTTTGTAGAACCAAATGACTAAATACTACACAACATAACACAATGTGAAAAGTGGTAATGCTTTCAGCCTACAATTTAAATGAGGAAATTTAAAAACTTTAGAATCCGTCACTGAACAGTCAGTCAGTGTGATGGAACACATAATAGCAAGACAGTAGCAAGGGCAGCAATGTTTTTGTGATGTTAACTTCACTCACTGGGATGCCACAGAATGACTGCTTATTTACAGTTAAAGATTTTCCATGTAAACTGAAGCCTTCAAGGTCTCTCTTTCCCAAAATCTTTGGGATTTGCACAGAGTTGGACTGACAAGACAAACACAACAAGCACATACACTATGATCAAGGATTTGTAAAAGATGTACCTGCACTGACTTTAATCTCATATGCTTTTGAGTCACAATAGTAAAAGACATGTATGACATGGCTTTAAATAAGGATGACAAGAACCTGTGGGTTGGTGCAGTGGTTTCACTAATATTATCCAAACTACAAGAGCTACAYCTGATCACATTGCACTGAGCAAGCTTCTTTTTGCAGCATAATCTTATCCTAAACTTATAAATAAATACAYTGCACACTTTCCAGAACCCACATACAATATAGACCCAGTATGAGAAACTACTGCTGATCTGCTTATGGAATAGTAATTTAAAAAAACCCCACAAGTCCCCAAGCAAACAAATGAAAACAGTAACCAACAACCAGAAAGACACAAAAGCACCAGTAAACTACAGGAAAGCAGACCACCAGAAAGGAGATCCTTCCTTTTCTGTTAAATTCTCACCTGCCCTTGWGAAGAGTCTGCACTAGGATCTGAATTTTGTATGGATTCTTGCTGATGTAGACAATCACTTTTGTCTACAGACACACCTCTGAATTTGCTCAGTTGAGCTTTAATTAGAGCGTTCTGCCGTGTGAGCTCAGCTATCTGTCCCAGCAGATCATCATTTTGGAGTAACTCTTCAACTGTGCTGTTTTTTCCAGTRTCACTTGGGCAGGACAGATTGATTTTCTTGTGGGAACTCTCCAAATCWTTGTCTGCAGGAGGAATTGGTTGCCTTCTAGAGATGGGACAGTTTTCCTCAGTTCTGCTCTGTGTCCTCAGGGAGGAAGGTAAGCTCCTTTCCTTGCATGGCTCTCTTTCAGTAGACTGGGAAATGGCTGTAAACACTACAAACAAGAAAAAAARRAACAGTAAGGACAATGACACGTGATCCTCACTGAGGAAACCAAGAGTGACTTTACTGCATCAGGTTACTAATAATCAAGCAGGAATTTGAATTGTAACATCTGGTCTGAATGGTGTTTTGTTACTGATCGAAACCACTCCATGCAATATCCTGCTGTAAGAACTCACCAGGTTAGAATTTCCTATTGCAAACAGTCTTATATTTAAATGACTTAGAGACAATTAGATGACAATTAGAGATTGTGAGACAARTCACTAAGAAGAGAAATTGTTTTGAATTTCTCAGATTAACTACTTCTAAGTTAGTCCTCTATTTTGAAAAATTCAGTTACCTTACCTAACAAACTAAGTTTTTGTTTCAGTTCTGACATTTATATTGGGTTATTAACAAAACTTTTAGGATACTAAAACAAAAAAAACACAAGACTTTTGGATGATAATAAACTAACTACTTAGCCCCTAAAGAGGAAGCATTGTGGCCAACAAAAGTAGTTAGGTATTTTTTTGTGGTTATCATCAGCAAAGAGATAACACACCACAGAGAGATGACTAAAGTTACAGCACTGGCAGCTGCCACTTGCTAAATCCAAGTTAAATTTGTGATCACAACCAGATTTTCTGTGCTTCATACACCAAACCCATTCCTTCACAAGCTTTAGTTTTTGCCTCTTGAGCACAGATGAACACTTAAAAATTTACACTCAAGTGTGTTTTATGAAACATTGAGCATAAAGAAACATTAAGTTTAACAKTTGTTGAGCCATTTAGCATCAGTCTTATGAGAGTAACAATGTATTTTAGAGAAGTCTCAGAATACACTTCTGTTTTGTTGTTTCAAATGACAGAAGACATCTCACAGTTCTCAATGGGACTGAAACCAGACATTGCTCTTTGTAGAACAAGACCTTTAGTTAACTTCCTACAGATTTCTAATGTATCTCCTCACAGCACAGTAGCCCACCAAGTGGCTGAATTAAATATAAACTTCCAATTGCCCAGCCAACTCAGTAAAAATCAAAAGGCTATTTTTCTGACTTGGAAAAAGCTTACAAAACAACACAGCCAAAAGGGAGGAAATAGGAGGAAAACCCCAAAATCCACTCCTGCAGCCTCCTTCCAGTCAGCCACCATCAAGCTGGCCACAGATGTGATTATCTGCCTCTCAACCAGGGTGTTATCCAGGGTCCTGGCATGTTCAGTGGAATGCATGTGGTTACAATGACAGCTGCAGAAGGAAACAGCTCAGTTTTAGAATCACAAAGGGTGTCCCTTCTGCTCATTTCAGTGAGTCTAAAAGAGAAATACCTTCCCTAATCATCCTAATGAACTTTCTTCCTCCCATCAACCAGAGCTGAGCTACCAATATATGAAACTCCTGGAGCCTATGGATGCTGACACAAGACTGAGCTACCTGGTTTTCTACCACCATGTAATTTCACCCAAAATTTCCTCAATCATTTCCTGTGTATTAAATGAAACCTAATAGGAACCTGGCTCCCACAGCTTCCAAAAATCCCTTTGCTGGGAAGATTGGCTCAAAGCAGGAACACACAKCCTACAGATATYCTGGTGTGTCTGCAATATGRATTGCAGAAACAGAAGTTCCAAACTTCAGTGGTCCCACCATTAAAGGTGATGGAGGCTGGATTACACAGTCAGCAGATGGAAACCTGAAATGTTCTGTAGGTAATCAAGGAAGAGTTTCAGCAATTGCACAGATRTGATAATTGGGTACAAAATTAAAATGTCAGTCCAGACAGACACTGACTGGACTGCTGACAGGAGAAGGAAAACAGTGCACAGGCTGTCTRGCAATAGGCATAGTATGAAAAGAAATTTATATCTGGGTGCTGCAGTATGATATTCCAGCTATAGGGCCAATATGTCTATGCATGCATATTAAAAATTTTCCATAGAAAATACATCTTCTGAGGGAGTTTGAGACTGAAACAGTAACACACAACACAGACTCCCTAAGTCTACTGCAATCAGAGAGATCTCACCATTTTGGAGGGAAGGCAATTCYTGACTGCTCTTCTGCTGTGGTGGTGACAACAGCACAGCTGGCTGGAAGACATGAGCTGGAAAGCTTCTACCAGATCTCATATCACCTGAGGCACCTGGCCCTGGAGGAAACATGAAAAGGTAGATCTTCCTGAGCACATTTCAGCATATTTTCCCTACTGCCTACATCAGTCCAGGGCTCAGAATAGGTCAAGTCAGGTTTTTCAAAAGAAAAAGACAAAGCAGGGATAAACAACAATACCAACAATAACACAATAACAACAAAAAAGGAACAAAAATTGGTCAAACAGCAATGTTACTAAGATTTTTTTTTCTACAACACATATTCAGGTATCTAAAAAGACAAACTAGAGGATGTTCTACACACACTCCTAACTTTCCTCTGATCCCCAGGTACAGAATTCTTCATTAAAGCATATTCTAAATCTTTACTGGCCATAAGAGCAAGAAGAACTCCTACACATAGCCTCAAAATTTCAGGACAGTGGTATGCAGTCTGTACCTCATGCACAAGACTTACTTGTATGTAACTTGAATAGGTGTTTGAGCTGCATTTGGTGACATCTTCTTGAGAAAATGAGACTTATGCATTTKTTCTAATGCCCCATATTATAGATTTGATGACAACAGTGGTGAGATAGAAAACAATTCAAGGCTTTTTTGCTGCTCTTTGCTTTGCAATCGTAATCTTGTTACGATTAAATTTAAATGAGACATCTCTTCAGTAAAAAAAAAAAAAAGAAGTTATTCTATATTAAATTAAAGAAAGGAAAAAAGATTTGAAAATTCTAGTCCTGTAGAATTGCTGAATGTGAAGATWTGGGGGTTTGATTGAGTTTTTTTTGAGGGGTGCTTTTCTGATTGTTTTATATTTTGGAGGTGATTTCTTTTTGTTTGCTTTTACAAAGCCTGAGTCAATCATAAAAAAAAAGGGATCTGGTATATGGCTTCTTCCCCAGAAAAAAATTCTTCCAGGAAGAAAATTTTTGACTATAAAGACTCACAAAACCAACATGTAACTACGTAATACAAATAACTCCAAAAAACTCTTAGGATTCACAAGAAGGTACTGACCTTGAGARTAAAAGCAATGCATTTCAACAACCAACCAGAAAAGACAGCTGGGAGAAAGCTCAGTGGTGAATGAAGGTTATAAGACCAAGGTGAATCATGTTTGCTTAGTTTGGATATCACATCACCCGAGTGGTCACTCCCCTCTCAAAAAAATCACACTCACCAAGTAACAGATCTCTCTGACTGCTTCGGGCCTCAGCAGCTGCTGTTTTGATCAGCAGCGACCTCCAGTGTTTTATGGAATAACCAATCTCAGACTGTCAGGCTGCTCGGCAACAGGAAGCTGAGATCCTGATTCCTGTTTGATCTCTTTGGGTTTCTGGGGTTTTTTTTTAGGACAGAATAAAACTGACTTTGAGAGCCATTTTAATGGGGGAAGGCTACGCTCCTCTTTTGTTTGTACTAGCAGCAGAACCCATAGCACGTGAATTTATAAATGTGACATTAACACTCATGCAAACAGACATCCATTAAATACCAAATTCTCCACTACAGGGATAAACTAGCCACATCTCTTCTTTCATCCTTCACGCGTTCATGTACACACCTTGGCTGTTTGCTGGACCTTTACTAGCAATTCCCAAATGTTTTGGACTTTGTTCTCTTTCAGRTTCTACCAAGGGGAGGCCTTCCAATGCTTGTGTGAGACACATCAGCTTTTCATCTGTTACTGTCATGTATTGCTGAAGCTTCTTCTAAAAGAGGAAAAAAGAAAGATACATAGAATTCRGAAATTTGTATTCTAGCAACATAATTTGGAAAATTATGTACTACAAGCAGTCCTGAGAAGAAATTTGACTTCTWMAKAMTMMYRYRKKAKTMTKWAGATKTTCASTARGGATTAAATATTACTGTTTCTYATTTATAAGTTGTTTTCCCTTTTCTTACTCATGACATCACTTCCTTTCTGAGGTTTCTTAATTGCTCCATTCCCAAATGTAACCATTGATGAAATCTACCTCCACTGCAAACTATAGAAAGGAAAATATAGTATTACATGTACTCATTGCTCCAGTAGTCTTAACAGTAYAAAAGTATGAAGGATGACACTTAAACTTTTAGATGGATAAAATAAAGCTCAGTTTCACAGAACCAGCACTTTCTCTGGCTTTGAAGTTAAATAGAGATAAACAAATGATTTTTCAAACATTCCATACTGATACCTGCTACTATAATTCTCAGGCTCCTCACTCAGTTTTATAATTTTCTTTCTGCTTATTGTTAAAAATCTCATGTTGTTAAAATCTCTCAGAATATGAGACAATGCCCCTCAGCCCATATTTGCAACAGAACTCAGAATTCTAACACATAATTTTGATGGGTAAGGAGCAAGGGGTGGTTCAGTACCTGCATAGCAATGTTTTCTTCCCTTACTTGAAGTACTTCTGCAGTCAGAGCATCAATCAGCTCTCTGTGTTCATTCAACATCTCCTCTTGCTGCTGCCTCATCACCTCTTTCTCATGCAGCTGCATTTCAGTCTAAAGAGGGAGAAAAAAGGAAAAACCTTCTATAAACCAATACAGACTCATATTTGAAAACAGGAATGAGCCATTATGACACCATAATGTAACAGCTCTTCCCACGAATGCTAAATTGACTTAATTACTTTCATGACAAAATCCAATTGTCTGGGCTTGAGAACTGTCAGAGAGCTCACTGTTTTCTCTTTGTTACTCCAGGACACTGTAAATTCAGAATCCTAGACATCTTGTTCTTCTGCCTTTACAACTTTMACAGGATATAACTACAAACATTGTCTCTCTGCACTGATACAATTTCTTAAGTCACTGAATCTTTAAGGAGGAACCAAGTAATTCCAAGCATGCTGATGGCTGTCAGTATCCCATGCTACTTGTGTCTATTCTTTGGTTTCCCTAATTCATTAWTGAAGACAAATTTGACTAAGTAAAGGAGAAAGTACTTGCTTTCTAACATTTTCCATCAGAGAAAAGAAGTTCTAGAGGGTTTCATTATGACAAAATAGCTCTGCATCCACATAAAATGGAAGGAATAAATACTTTTTGAGACTAACTCACAGATACTGCCACTGGACACAAATATAGGCAGATTCACCTCCCTTAAGTATATGAGAGATAAATTTTCTGTTTCTCTTTCAGCTAGAGAGAATAAGGGTTTTGTATTGATCCAAGTGAAGCAGGATGGCTCAGAAAATGGGAAAAAAAAACCCAAACCCTGTACATAGTTCTCTCTTTTCAGAAACCAAAGACAGCATAAAATAAGCACTTGTACACTGACAGCAGTGATGAAGCTACTGATGCCTTAGATCATACTGTACCTACTAATCCTACACAGCACTGACCTAGGCTTGGAGGAAAAGCTTCCAAGAAGCCTTGTCTTATATTTATGCATGGGGAAAAATTTCAGGGTTAACATCCATTCCTACCTTTCTTTTTCTSCTTTTCTCTAGACTCTTCTGTATTCACTATTCCCTTCTTATAAGTGTTGTTATTTTAATCACTTAATAAAAACATTTCCATGAAAGATTTCTGAATTTAAAATTTCTCTTCCTACTTTTTAGATACAATTTTGAGAATAAATTAAGCAACATCCTTTATTGCAAGCCTTCTGCTTTTCTGCAGCAAAACTGGAAGAAGAGAAAGGCAATTCTCTCTAAAAACTGTAAAACCTTATGAAGACTGACTGTTTAACTAAAATCAGAAGATTTTAAAATATCCCCTGCAAAGTCATGTTCTTAAAAGTTACTGCCAGTTATAATTCAGGCATTGGAATTCTGCTAACTCTGCTGGTTAGGCAMGACAGATGGTGCACACAAGTGCTTGATTTATGTCTGGCATCACAGGAACCAGGTTTTAGGAAATACTCAAGACAAGCTGTGCTTCTTCCCAGCAAATTCTCAAGTTCTAGTTGTAATTAAACCTCCCTGAAAAGGAGAAAAGTAATTTTAGATTATGAATGCAGTGTCTATTATCTCAAGCAAGCCTGAATACAATTAACCACATTATGCAGCTCAAGTGATTTCTTCAGAATTTAGGTAGTAAATACCTAAGAATTTAGGTAGTAAATTCATGAGTGTTGCAGACAATTCTGCAAGCAATAATCAACTTCTGGAAGGATGGAATGGCAGCACAAGAAAAATGAAGGGAGTAGCTCTGGAAGAAGTTTGAAGCTCAGGAATAACTCATTTCTGTAGAAAACAAAGACAACCTAAGTAAGAGTATAACTGCAATTATATTTGTCATATGAATTTGATGCTATTAAATTGATGTTATTAMATGTATTCCTAATAAACAGAAAACATTCTACTGAGATTCTAAGATCCTTCCTTATAACTGCAGAAGAATCCTATTTAATTCCCTGCTTTGGTATTACAATTTTAACAAAGAGCAAGTATTATTAACTTCTTTTAAAACATAAGACTTTCTCAGCTGAACTCCATCTTCTGATGGTAGTTCCATTTCCCTCATTGATTATTTACTGTTTCCTTCCAAGGCAGGATTTAATTAAGTAATTTCTTTCATATAGATTAAATACAGAGAGCTGTTATGGATAGAAAAAGAGGGCTAAGGAATCCCTCAAGGAAAATAGGGGATTTGGGTCCACTGSCCCAATGACAATAGCATCACCTTTGGGAAGCAAAGGAAGAAAAACAATTTATAAAGAAAGCTGTGGTTAATATCCTGATACAAGTCTGAACATATTTAAGTAACAAATTTAAAATTACTTCAATTGCTATTTTCTGCTATTAGACACTGAGAGACTTTCACTGCAGTCCACTCCTCTATTTTTTTCACTAGGGATACCAATTTTTTAACAAACCAGTTCCCAAGAAACTAAAAATTTTAACTTCTAATTGCATGCAAAGGAAATAATCAGCAATGACTATCAGAGGTCAATGTAAAATAACTGGAATCCAGAAAAGTCCTAAGTGCACATCTGTTCACAATTATACAGTATAAAGTTGACAACTTTATTTCATTCACTTTCCAGGAGCAGGTTTAGGTCTCTCACCTCTTTGAGGTAGCGCATCAAACGACAGAGAGCATTCACCAGTGACAGTGTAAACCCAGACAGGCCTCCACTTCTCTCTTTTYTCTGAACTTCACGGCCTGTACATCGCTCATATTCCTCCAGTTCACACTCCACTTCATGGATCATGTGGTTGAGAACTTCTAGGCTGGATTTGTTGTTCCTCTGAAGGTCAGTCTCGATTAAATTAGCTGGAGAATCATCTCTCTTCTGTCTTGCAGAGTTCTGTGTAGCTTGYTTCCTTTTCACTGAGGGGGAATAAAAAAAGGTGTCATTGGAATTTCAATTTGTATAGAAATCTAGGCACTACCAATGAAATTGCATTGTTACTGAAGTAAATCAAAGGAAATGCCCTCTTGCCATAAGATGAAATGGACCATCAAAGAATGTCCTGAGTCATTCCAGTTATTTTCAGATCCTCAAAAACTACATTTTTGATGCCACAATAGTACTTCTTAAGTGTGACTGTTTGGTGCTTTTATCTTGGATACACCTGTTTTTACTATTCTCCTCCTCAGTTAAAAGCATGGAACAGTTTGCTAATGAAAAATATCAGCTGCTTTCTCTTGTTCAGTAAACAACTCTCTTACAACAAACCTTCCATGTCATGGCTTGTATCTGATGTCAGTCCCCTCATACAAATGTGTGCAGGATCCAGGGACTGAAATATATTGGGAACTGTATCAGAACTAGGAAAGCCCTGCAGGGGAGAGAACTCCATGGCCAGCAAGGTAATGGCAGCATCAAAGGGCCATATTTACAGTTCCCAGACTCCTATGGACTTGGCTTTGCCCATGAATATACAGAACACAGGGGAAATACATTAGACAAGGAGCTGTGGAACATCCATCYTAAGACATGCTCAAGCCTCAAGGCTGCCCTCGTCAGGTTTTGGTATTAGCCTTGCAATGATTTCCAAAGATCCCTTCCAACCTAAACTTTCGCATGACATTAAGGACTATGGACAAAGGGTATATTATTTTTAAAAGTACTAAACTCTTTGCTGAAATTTGCTTCTGTTTCCTTGAGTTTGGATTCAGCACTTTTCTCACAGGGTCAGTGGARTCAACAGACTCTTCTTCATCTTCATTCTGAAGTCTTGAACGGGTTCTCTTGATTACAGAGGTTGCATTGAGGGCTGATTTAAACATAAAACAAAACAAAAAATGCACACATGAAATATTTCAGGCATGTTCCTTATAGTAACATGTTAGAGTATTTTATGRTAAGAGCTGGATTTTTAGTCTGGAAATTCATCTGAGCCAAATAAGCATACATTTCTGTCTCTCAACCCCACCTAGAAAAGGAACTCCAGACAGAATCCTACAACAGCCCAACAATCTTGCTGTGATTTAGCAAATCCCACCTGACTGATCCAATGAAGGRGAAACAGTCACTGGAGTCAAAGGCACATTTGATTCCCGTGATGTGGTGGTTTTTCTCACATCCTTATCAACCCACAGCTGAGGATTCACCAAGGAATTTTCTTCTCTCAGCAACCGAAGTAGCCTACATCAAAACAAGCATTACAGTGAACTCTAACAGGACAATGGCATTTTTGAGATTATCTGTCTAAACAGAGCTTCTAAAATTATCCACAACTGCTCAGGTGAGTTCCCTGGTCACTTCCATTCCCAGTTTCAATGTTACAATAAGGCTTTTCCTGGAATTCTGAGATCAGGAAAGGAGGTCAAAGGGAAAAAGAAGAACTAACTTAATTATACCCATTCAGCACCCTTTTAACTCCACCTATTTCCAGTGCAAAGCAGGTAGAAACCTGAAGGGATGTATTTGTACTGACATGTCAGAATTGATGCTGGATTTGAAACCCAAAATGTTATGGTGTTCATCTTCTGATATTGCTTCCTCTTCATCTTCATTAAGAGCCTTTTCAAGAGAAWACAAAGAAAACAAAAAGGACTTCAGAAGAAGTTAGAGACCARTTTTATGGAATCATTTCAAGAAAAAAAAATCGTTTTAATCTCCCCATCCAAAACAAAAATAGAAATAACACATAGAAAAAAAAAACCCCAAATGGCACACCTTTGTGGGAAGTTTTGGAGGACATTGGTACCTAAGAAATACTGATTCTGAACAAGTGTCTCTGAAAATAACAGAGCAAGTGACTAATTCAATATCTAATATTTTTCTTTGTATTACTTATATTAAATAAGAAAAGCCATGCAAAATAGAGGATAAAATAAAAGCTGTAAAGTCTGCACCAAAATAGATTCAGAGACACAGCAAGCAAAATATGGAAAAGCAACTTAAATCATAGCATTTATAAAATTTCAGTCATTTGAGATTACAAGGTAAACAACTTCATAATGAGACCCACAAAATTGCATTTATATTCTGCGAGTAAAACACAACCAGAACAAAATACAATCCTATGCACTWCATTTATAGCAAAACCTCAGCAACCAAATTTGGAATTAGGGCTCCTCAAAGTACCAGGTTTCTGAGCTTCTGTATAGGATTCACTAGATAGTGTCTAACTGTGGTTTTCATAGGCACATAAGAATTTCACAGAAGTTTGGCAGACAATCAGTACATGTTTCTTTTTAAAATTTCAGCCTATCCAGCAATATGTACCCAGTGACACAGCTTACAAAGATGCTGCAGTTAACTCTTCATGTTAAAAAAAACCTGAAAAACAGATGCCACACAAAAATACCTAACATAGATGTGCCACAATTCAAATTACAAATATTCTTTGCAAGATATTAGGAAACAGGAGCAAAGAATCATGGGAATATGACACCATCATTTTTACTCCCAACAGTCTGTTTGGTCCTCATCAGGGRGATGTTTTCTGGGAACATCATATGCCTGTTTCTCAAACCCCAGTGAGCATTCCTGGTACAATGYGTTATTAAAAGAAAACAGAACACAAAAGCAATCTAAATGAAGTTTTAAACAAACTCTTTTAAAACTCTTTAAACAAATATGAGTAATTGTAAACCAATGCAAAGTATAAACCTGYAGGACTAATCAAGGCTGTGGAATGAACTGGTGTACAATTGGTTATGTCCCCAAATAAGCAGACATAATTTGTAAATCAGAGACATGTTATGAAACGTAGCAATAAGTAAAGTGATACAAAAGTTGTTCTCTTAGACTGTAATTATGTTGTACTCTTCCTGAGAATTCCAGAATTTAAAAGGGAGGGTATGCTAATGTGAGAGAGCTTCTACAAGACATGASGATGTTTCTCACATCTGAAGGTTAAGAAATCAAAAAAATCACAATTCCCAGAGTTTCACTAAACAAACTCACCTTGTTTAACCTTGTCTTCTATGAACGTTAGCAACAAAAAACAGTTTAGTTCTGCTTGGAAACTCTTATCTTTGAATATTCTTATTTTGTGCAAATGAAAAAGCCACAGAACATGCATGGAACAWAACATATATTACCTGGGAATCCATGACAGTTTCATTAAGGATGGAAAGCTGACTGGGAAGATCACCTTTTTGTACAATGGGTCCTTGAGATGATTCTAGGTCACAGTTAGGAGCCATTGTTACATTAGGGAAACCTAGAGGAATTAGATAACACAGGGAAGAACACAGAGGGCTTTGTCTGTACTTCTGTTGCAGCACTTTGKACTGAAAATCAATCTCCTGTACTTCAGAAAAAAAAGTGTCACAGGGATGTCCCTTTCAACAACAACCAAACACCAACCATAGGGTTAATTTAATACACTGGGCCACATAYCCAGCTTTTGTCCTTCCCACAAGGAAGCAGCATGCAAGATCAGTCACTAGGAACAAAAGAGGRTGGCAGCCTACAGAGAAAATCCCCTGGGTTTAAGGTTTCATATGCAKACAGCCAGTCCTGCCTTCCAGCAGGATCCACAAGCCAAATTAAGARAAGGAAAAGCCTTATTCAGGAATTGCTGATAATTCACCAGTATCCAAGAGCAAAGAGTCAGCCCATGCAGCAGTGAGAATCAGCACTTTTGCAGCAGCTCAAACTGGTGCTCTGCACAGGCCAGCAGCTTGGCTGTGAAATGGTGAGCATGAGGTTTTTCAGAGCATGTGATGAGACATTCCAGTGGACCAATACAGTGGAATAACCAGCCTCACTGTCCCCTGCCATGGGAGGTGATATTCTCACCTGTGTTTCATCCAATATGAACAGGATCAGYCATACTATGTTAGATGATGAGATGAAAGCAGTTAAAAAGAGCACTTTGGAAAGCAAGACTATTCATGGAAAGCAAAGAGATAGTCTTAAATGTACTACCACAGAGAGATGAGATGTTCTACCTGTTCTTGTGCGAGGAGCAGCCCCCAACAAGTCTTTTGTCACAGCCATAACCTGACCAGATCGTTCCAACGCATCGTGCAAATGGTACTGATCAGACAGAATCTGAAAGTAYAGTGTATAAGCAAACTTTACAGTGAGCAGACTGATTTTTTTCTTTTTTTTTTTCTCCTGGTATTGTTGTTCTAAATGGTTACTAAGAGAACAGCCAAGAAGACAACATTTGCAAAGTTGGTACTGTGCAATTAGATACTAAATAAGATAGATCAGAAAAACATACTTCATTCTGTGTAGCTAGAATTTCATGTTGTTTTTCTGAAAAATTAAACAGTTATTACTTCAGGGGCCCCCATCAGTACTGACTCTCTTTAGAGCAAATCCTCTCACTCCCTTCTTCCCCTCCYAGCCTGACACAAGAAGCTGGGTATTTATGACATGCTCATCAAAACAAAGACATATTTAGCAATTAAGAAAAAAAAGGATGCATCCTCTAATCATTTGATCTCAATGTTGTTAAGTCAYAGAACTCTTACCTACATCTGACACCCAAAACCTGTACCATTTGATTAGATTCAAACCAATTCATGCAGACTTGTTTCACTTAGTAWGGGTTTCTGAAAATCCTACCTAAAACTTAAGCCACACACCACCAGAAGTTCTAGCAGAGGTAAACACAGCTGACTACATCTGGCATCAGAAGATCCCATCCCACATTTTGAGAATCTCCAGAAGATACAGCTTCTGTATTCAAATTCTCTCTCCACAGTGCCTCTCTAGTATTTGAAGTCCATCAGAACAGGTGCCTCCTAAGGAAGGAGTTCTCAGAGTGCAAAGCAAGAGGCATCCACTGGATGAGCCAAACAGAGCTGACRGGAGATGTGGCTTTGTAAAACACCTCATGGATTCCTGGCTTCACTCACAAAGCTAGAAATGGGACATTATATCCTGCAACCTGGGGAGAAGGTAGCCATTCTTAAATACCTGAAAAGAGATATGTAAGTGACCTTGGCTTCATTGTGGTTCATCAAATTGATCCAAAGAAACTGCAAGTGCTTTAGAAGATCCACCCAAACAGTCAGGCTCGTGTATGCTCTTGTCAGAGACTGAAACAGTTCATGCCTCCAACAYTGATATAAAGTTTTACTCATTATAACAAAAAATGTATAAAGAAGCTACAGCCAAAGAAGCYTTCCTGAAGTTACCTGACTGGGACTTTGGACTATAAGTTCAGCTGCCAAGATAAGATGCTATTGATCAMTCATCTCAGCCCAGAGAGAAAACAAACAAGGCTGAGGGAAAGGAGGGCATACACAAGAGAGCCAAACTCAGCAGAAATTCATGTCTGGCTAGATTTGGGGTGGGAGAGGCCACAGCCCTCAGAAGSCAGGTTTACAAAAGCTCCTCTGCTGAAACAGGGGACAGGGGAGGAGGTTTCAGGTGTGGCCTCTGGTCAGAGGCASTGAACAGTCCTCCTCCCTTACACAAACTGGACCAGCTGTGGGAACCTCCAACCCCACAGGTCATATCCACRAGATATTCACGTGAGAARCAGCTGAGGGGGTGTCATAATCCATCAAAAACCCCCCAAAAGCACCCCCAGAGACCTTTCACCACAGGTTGCACATGATGTAACAGCTCCAGAGTCTGCTGCAGGAGACTGCCCCCTCCCAAGGGAGGACATGCCTGGACACTGTCACCTGGCCTGAGCATGTATTAACCCATGGGATTCTGTGCTTTCAGGAGAACCATCACCACCAAGAAAACCAGCTGGAGAAAGYCAATGCAACATTGCTGGGATGCATGGGGTGGTGGCATTTTGCTTATTCTGTCTCTGTCACTCTCCTTCTGCCCCTCCCATCTCTTTTCTATTTTATTCCTTTTTCTCTCTCTCTCATATTTACTATCTAATAAAACTCATCCTGTTGACAGGCATATGGTTTCATTTGCACCTTAATTCGRTCAGAGGTGTCTCTAAGATCCTTAATAATCGGATCATTACAGCCTTCTACTCAAAATTTGAAAACTGGTGACAATTTTTGCTCCTCCAGGAATCCTAACAGACTGTTTTGAAAAGATTTTAGAGCCCTCTATAGCGTTATCTCTACAGAGCTCCTTTCAGTGTCCATTGGTAAATTTGCTGGCTTACATTTAACCTCATTAAAAAAAATTCTAGGCAATGGCATTTCACTTGCTTTTCCTCAACCCCCTGTTTACTACATGATTTGTTATGTCACAAAGTTTCCCTACACAAAGTTTCCATGKTTTTCTTATCTTTTGAGCTTGCATTACACAGTAAATTAGATGTCCCATAATCACTTCAGCAAATAAATGAATATTCATCTTTCAATCACTTCACATATCTCCTTTTCCAGACCACTATTAAATTTTCACATCTGATACAAACTAAATCTAGTCTTTCCATTYAGCCATCAAAACAATGCAGGTTTTTAGGCAAAGTTATTATACCAGATCTGCAGAAGAAAAAAAATAYAGAAAGAAAGAAAAAGAGTTTATATGACTCCTTTCCCAAAGGCAACTAAAATTAGAGTGATGCGCATAATCAGACAAAAATTACCCTGATTACTTTGTTTTTACCTTCCTCACTAGATCTTTTTTGGTATCAGCAGGTTCCTAAGCTCTACCCTCCTGCTGAACATGTTATGAACATTTTTAAAGCATTGCTCCCAAGGCAGATTAACTCACATTTGCTCGTGATGAGAAGAAAAAGTGGTATCATCTTGTAACTCCACTAGGCCCTTTTACACTCTCTGGAMAAATTCACTGAGCAATGTACTTTGTCCCAGTTTAGATTCACCTATGAATTTCATTAAAAATCCCCTTCCCTTCTGTTTCAGATTATCAAGGACAAATCAACTGCACTCATCCTGAACTCTCCCCACTAAGAAAATCCATTCACCGCTACCCTTTGGTACAATAAACTAACATTATTTAAAAAATAAGCTGTTACAGGACTAATCAGGGTGGTACCTACACATTCACAGTCCCCAGATACAGAGGTGAACTTCAATTATTTTTTCATTCAAATTTTCAGGCAGACAAATCCCAAAATATTAAAATTTCGCTTGGTCATTTTGTTAACTCTCTTGTAAAGTCTTTCTGTTCAACACACAGCCACAAGACAAACAGCACTAATAGCAACACCTTCTTAGCTTTTGTCTCTGAGTTTTTTTGCTGTTGAGCAGGACTCAATAGGCCTAGAAAGTTACACTCACAGAAATAAAGGAAAAAGATCACCATGGTAACACAGACACGGAAACAATTGACAGTGGTTGTGCTCTACTGGGAGACAGAATCTCCACAGTTACTCTGAACAACAGGACCTGGCAATTAATAAGATTTAAGCTAGGGAGAGGTGAAAATGGTAACTCTACTTATTTTGTTTTTTTCTACACACAAGACGATGCCAGTATTTTAAACTGCAACAGCAAGATGTGTTTCATCTTGCCTGGCRTAATTTCCTTTTGTCTTCCTTTCTCTGATTCAGAAGTTGACTACACAGAGTATACTGAATAAAGTAATCTCTTAAATATGAAGGGGAAAGCCACTCAGGAGGAATTGAGATTTGTGCATTTGCATTAGAAACAGCAACAAATATAGAAGATTATTTCCTAAACATGAGTTTCACATCTGCAAAAGAATGAAGTTGCATAGCAGGTAGCCCAGCCAAATCTTAAGAGTGGTCTAATCTACCTTTTGTAACACATAATTTATTTCTGCAGGAAAGTATTAATAAAACTAGGCTGCTGTTACATTAGGGAAACTCGTTTAAAGGTCCACAGGGGTTTTTTGAATACTCTGCTGAAATGCACTTGGCAGAAAAGTACCAAAGTAACAAAAGTCAAAGTCTGAGGCTTGATTAACAAAATGTCTGTAATACAAAAATTCTACTGTGATTGCAGACAAACAGGGGTCAAATAGAAAACTAGGCTGTGATCTCCAATTCTAAGTATTTTCATCTGTTTGTCCATGCTTAAATGTTCTCAGAGATCAGAAACAGACTTCTGAAAAATTACAAAAGACAAAAAACAAAGGAGTTTGTGATGGTTAATCCACAGCACATTCACAGGATTACCAGATCATTTTAATAGTTTATTTTAAGCTGGGTGAACATGTCCATCATAATTCTTTAGCAACAAGAACGATTCTCAGTCTGTTCCAGCACAGGGGTATGAAAGGTAATTTTCACATTAGTTTTCATAACATATGGCAGGGAGTGACCTGCCATGTGAAACAGAAGATCTACTACCACTAATCAGTGAAAGCCACTCTCTCTCTTAACTATGCTTAGGGTTACAACTAGTTCAATATTCAAAAATAAATTAAACAATATATTCACATTCAAAGTGCTTTAGAATGTAGAGAGAACAAGCTTTTTGGTCTCAGATGACAAGTTTGTCAGCCACAACTGATCAACCTTAGTTGTATCATTTTTCCCACAAGGCAAGCTCTCCCTTACCAACTTTTTGCCCCACTCTTTCAACCCCTTTGACTCTGCATTTTCTCCATTTAAATAAAAAATGTCCCTCCCAGAAAGAGAAATCTGCATGTCTTCATCACAGGAAAATGCTAGAAATGAGAAAGAAAAAGCAAGCTGCCAATGAGAAACAAAAAATATGCCTACGTTTACAACAGTTTAACCCTGCAAACATTTCCTGTTCAGATGAAGAGAGACCTGCAGAAATTACAGAGGGCATAGCCAGGCCACATGGGTCAAATGTGCAATTATATGTATGAGCTGGTATGTCAGACTGTCTACTCCAACCACTGCATGTATGCAGCACATAGAGTGTATGCACACATGAAATAATGCTGTCCAACAAGGGGAGCAAATATTACTCTATGTACAAGAGCAGTTTTGCAATATTGCTGCAAATCACCTGCAAGTGCAAATTTAGCTCTCACCTCACGCATCAGAGCCAATTTCCTTTTCTCCAAGGAATCCACATCCAGTTGCTTTTGCTTCTTCCATTTTCTGTTCAGTGCTTTCTCTTGCAGTTCCAGATGCGCCAGTGCTTTGTTTTTTGATTTGTGTATTTCACGGCGACGCAGCTATGAAAACATAGAAGAAACCATTCCAAAAATCAATCCTAAGCAAAGTTTGCAGGGCAATGCTAACAAGCTCTTCTTGATTTTATCATTCATGCATCGAACATTATTTWTGTTAACTTCATGACAGTACCAATGATAGTCTCACAAACATCCACAACTGTAAAATGCAATCAGTACCAGCCATATCAGCTCCAAAAGTGAATGGASAAAGTCTCAGTTTCCATCTGCCCTACACCCCTTACTCAGCAAGTGTTTTATCAGCTGTAAAGGGAGGCAAAACCCAAACATTACCACCTGTAACATGCATAAGAAGACATAATGCCTTTTCCTGATTTAACACTGTCAGTCACCAGACATAGTGTTTCTCTTCTTCTAACAATTAGATATATATAAAAAATTAAATA
The DNA here is from genome assembly GCF_030028575.1 of Malurus melanocephalus. NCBI lineage: Eukaryota > Metazoa > Chordata > Aves > Passeriformes > Maluridae > Malurus > Malurus melanocephalus. Next base: position 217,578 of record NW_026623939.1, on the reverse strand, counting down.
CAAATTAAATAAATTGTGTGAGGTGCTTGTTAAAGTGTCTAGAAGCTATCAAGCCAAACACTTGGAGAATCAAGCCTCTCTCTGCTATCATTACYATCTGTCCTGACAAACCTGTCAAAGCTTATAACAATAGCTCATACTGCATGTTCCATCCTGGCACTCAGTGCTCCAAGGAAATGTAAAAGGATTTCACATACTTAGCAATTAACAGATCACTCAGTATGAAGAATTYGTATTAAATTGCTTCAATAAAAATTAAGTATTTTCAGAATTAGAGGGGTTCCTCAGATTAAGCATATTTTTCAGTCCTTCYAGCAGAGATGAGGCCTTCAACTAATCCACTGTGCTTTCATGTATTTATGGTTTTCTGTTTTTTATGATAGCATGGAGTTTATTGAAATAAAAACTACATTTTCCCAGTGGGAATAGAAAACTGAAAAATACCAACTTGCCTGACCTGGGAATGCTCTGTATCTTAAACAAGAAACTAGCACTATAGATCAACATGTTCTGAAGCTTAAAAAGGAGATTAAACATTGGCAGAAAATATCCCTGTAAGGATGGTAAGCACTTTTTATGTCAGACAACCACCTCTATGCCCTTGCCACAGGGACAGAGCAGTGATTGCTATTAAACTTACAATATCCTCAGGAGTTGCACGGTGCACTGTCAGGTCATGGACGGTATTCTGCGAACAGGAACATGTCAAAAGTCATAACTGAGGCCAAAATCTACTGGCTTTTTTTTAAAAAAAAAAAAAAAAAAGTTTTATTTTTAAAGAAAACCCCAAACAACTTTTAAACTGCAGTATGATTAGCCTAACCCTATACTGCTGTGCAGTTTTCACGGCGCTGCAGAGCGTTGCACCCTCAGCGAGGCAGCCACCAAAAACGACAGTGGCACCAAAAACGACAGTGGCACCAAAAACGACAGTGGCACCAAAAAACGACAGTGGCACCAAAAAACGACAGGGCCACCAAAAAACGACAGGGCCACCAAAAAACGACAGGGCCACCAAAAAACGACAGGGCCACCAAAAAACGACAGGGGCACCAAAAAACGACAGGGGCACCAAAAAAACACACCGCCACCAAAAACGACACCGCCACCAGGGCTGGGCGCGCTGTTGCCCCAGGAGATGCAGGAGGTCTGGCCTCCAGCAGGGCCAAGGAAGCCAAAGGAGCCGTGTCCCCACACGGAGTGCCCGCCGGCCCGAGCCCTCACGCCAGCCGGGCATGTCCTCCGGGCAGCCCTTAAGGAAAGGGACGGCTCCCCCAGCCGCAAGCACGGAGGCTCCCGGGCCCTTTCCCCAGCTACGGCCGCCCGGCAGCCCGGAGYGGGAGCACTTACATCCCAGTCCCGCTTGGCCGCCGCTGCTGTCCCCTTCCTGGGGCCCTTCCTGGCGGCGGTGCGGGGCCGCGGCCCCCGGAGCAGCGACATCGCGGCCGCGGGAAGGGGCGGGAGCGGCGCCGCGGGCGGGAGGGGTTTCACCCGGCCCGCTCTGAGGGGAGAGGCGGAGCGCGGCACCTTCGCCCGCCTCCTCTCCCACCTCCTCTTCCTCCTTCTCCGCCCGCCTCCTCCTCCTCTTCTTCCTCCTTCTCGTCACCCCGCCCTAGGGGAGGGCAGAACCGATCCCCACCATTCCCGCTTCTCTCGGGTTTTTTTCTGAGGGAGCCGCCTCTATCCCCGCCCTCCCTCAGGGCTGCAGAGGACACCCTCACACCGCCTCCTTCAAGCAGAGCTGAACCTTGGCTGCTTTTGCTAACTCCACATGAGYTRCTCYTATTATTATTGCTTGTCTTGMWTCYCTCCTCGCCTTAATTTTTCTACTCRCTCATTTCACTATTATCTCTCCTCGCTGCAAATACCCTCCCACGACGTTTCTCAGTGTCCCTCTGAGGAAGACTTGGATATTTATTTCCTCGAGCGAAAATGTATTTCAGGTGCTGTTATGGGCGGTTCGGAGCAGAATGTCACACAGACGATGAAATTAAGGTACAAAATTAAAGAGTGCCCCTTGTTTGAATTTAACAAACATCTCGTTTAGCTGTGCCGCCGAGGAAGGGTGTACCTCCCTACCCACAAGGAATTGCTGTTTCCATAAAGCAACTGGTGGTTTTGAAACGAGTCATTCAGCTTTCACGTGGGGGCAATATATTCCCTATAGATTTACCCCAGGATGTGCCACAGATCCTCCCCTTCCCTGCCACACAGATGAAGATGTGCTGTAATTACCCCAAAGAGTTACAGTTAACATTTTGTCTTAAAATGTGAGCATAATRTTTTGTCTGTGAGAGCTGGAAAGTGAAGGCATAGGGTTTATCAACTTTTCATTAAAAAGTTTTTCCCTTTCACCAAGATTTCCTGCTTCTTAAGGTCCAGACTGATGTAATTCTGGCTTTACCAGCATCACTGCAACAAGATTCATGGGAAGGTGCAGATGATAGTGGTTCATGGATTGAGGGAAGGAATTGCTTTGCATGTGATACAAAGAGAAGATTGAAATCACAAGGGSAAAAAAAAAGCACCAGAGAAATACTCTTAGCATTTTCCTCTGATGAATGTGGAGGTTGCACCTGGACTTCAGTTTCTACCTACTCAACATAGGTACCACATTCACCTGAAAGTGATCATCAGAATTCAACCTATGGGAAGAGGAGTCCATGTGGGGCAATTCATTAATCTCTGTTGGTCTGAATATTTGGAAGCCAAAAGTATAAATCAAAGGTACATYTGGAATTCTCTCCTAACATGGCTTTAAATTGTCTTGAAGAACAAGGCCTACTGAAGAAAAAAGTAATAAAGGCATAATTGCATCATTACATCATTTAATGTGAAACCTCTTAATCCTTTCTGCCATTATTAATTAAAATMAAATATAAATGTTATATACCTAATACAAGCAAATATAATTCAAGCAGGAGACACTTTACATTCAAGCAACATAGTTACAAACACTTTGGCCACCTATAAGAAGAGTGGGAGCAGGTTCTATCAAACATCCTTAAAGCTTGTCTACATTTCACTTCTTGTTATTCTTCACACTGCATTTTCAGCAGTGTCTGAAAACGTGGCATTATCTCTGCAGAAGCCAGCTGAGCATCTACAGCATCTATTAACTCACAGAGGAGCTTATATAAGACAGAAACTACATATACAAACAGTAATTTTAAATCATCAGGTTTCCAAACAATTTGGTTTGTTATATATTTACACTCTTTCCCTTTCTAAGTTAGTATGATTTAGGGAATTCCTTTGCAATTTCCTCTGTCCTGGATATTTTTGCAGCCATGGTTACCAGGAGAAATGTAATTTCTTTACTGGTTTGGGGTTTGTTTTTTTTTATTTTTTTTGTTCCAAATAGCAATGAGATTTTTGCTTTTGTGCTATGGAGAAAAAAAAAACCAAACCCAAAACCACACACTTGTGGGCCTCTCATCCAGCAGTTCCTCCTGCTGCCCTTCAAGAACAAGCTCCAGGTATAATGAAAAGGGAAAATGGGCTACTCATCTTTATCAAARGGTCTGAGTGAAGTGTTATAAATCAGCCAACCTCCATTTGTTATCTGGAGAGATAATGAAAAAAGCTGTGCAGCAATCAGTGTGCAAGCAACTAAATAACAATAAAGTGATGAACAGCAGGCACTGTGCATTTGTCYAGAACAAATCATGTCAAACTAACCTGATTTATTCCCTTACCAAGATAACTAACTTAATAGGTGCTGAAAGGAAGAGGTGAAACATGTTTTGACTTTAGTAGGGCTTTTGTTATTGTCTCAAACACCACTCTCATAAAGACAGATTGGTCTCAGATGGTATTAACACGTGAGGAGTGTGTGATTTAAAGCAATTCCCAAACTGGTGAGGTGGATATATCCTATCAATGGGAAGGTATATCAAACTAAGAGATCTGATCTGTCTGCTAGGATTGTTTACKTTCATTAGCAACTTAAATGGTGGAATTGACCTTTGACTTCAAACTTCTGCAAATAACACCATGCTGGGCAGTACCACACCTTGGAGGCAAAGATTTGAACGAAGGTTTAACATTGCTAAATCACAGAAARTGCCTCAAAATATTGAGATGAAATTAAGAATAAAGTATGACACTAAGAAAAATTGAATTCTCATATTAAAAATGAGGGGAAACGTGTAGTCTTTGGTAAGATACCATAATGTACATACGATCAGGGAAAGCACTTTAACACTGTAACACTGCACTGGAAAGCATGGACTCTATCAGGAGCCACTCTTGCCACAAAAACAACACAACTAGAAAGGGACAATACACTGATATCCCAATCTAAAATATGCACCACACTAAMTAACACAAAAATAATTTGCAGCTGTCACAGATACCCTGGTTTGCAGAACACCATCTTTGTGCCATCGGTCACATTACTCTGAGTAACCAGGCATGGCCCTTACGTGCTTTTGCTTTGCTGTACCCCCTCCTGTTGCTTGAAGTCTCTCCTCCCTGGGAGAAAATTAATTTCCTAGTGTCCTCTCTCCAGCACATGCTAGAGAGCTGCTGGCCCTGGCAGAGGGACCTATGGGTCTGCAGGGAGTAGTGGGTGAGGAAGGAGCTGAATCGTTCAGCTGTAGGGTTCAGGGGGCCTGAGCTCTACAAGGTAGGGAAAGAAAGCCATGAATCTCCCAGTGCCACCACTGCTTGAAGTCCCCCAGGACAGATCAYACCCCATCCAATTAAGCAGCAAGATAGAGACATAAAATCTGGTCTGCAGAGCATGATACTCCAGGTTGAAAGGCAAAATCTTTGTGTTGAGTGTCCATCTTCCAGCAGATCACAAATGGTTTCTTTTACCCTTAATGCAYCTCTTGGGACTCTGACAAAAGCCAGGGTGACTTGAACGCTGCTTCAAGATGAACAGAACTCACTGACAATTGTTTTATTTTTTTCTCTTGGCAGAAATCACACAAGGGCCTGGAGATCAAAACGGCAGCACAAGGCATGCTGGCTCATTTTGCTGAGCTTTGCAACTTTTTCTCCAAAGACAACAAGTGATCCCCCAGGAAATCTCTCAGCCTTGAAAACAAAACCCACAAGTTGTGGAAAGCTTCTGCGGCCAGAGTCACTGCAGTTGGAAACTGCAGGCTGACTTTATAAAACTGTGGCTYCWGAAAGKTTATCCTCAGCCTGAAAAAACCCTCTAATTGCTTTATAAGTAATGCCCTATTTTCTCTGCCTTATAARKGCATCCCTACACCATGGGATCTGACACATTTCCTAGGTGTGTTTTTAACACACAGGAGAGTTAAGCCATGAGAGAGAGAGATCCCTTGCCTTTTCACAGCCCAACAGCATCCCTCTCATCTTGTTGAAAAGGCTAAGAGCATCACAGTATTATTTGTAGCTAGTTCCACAAATGATGAAAAGAAGATGCACCAAACCATCTTCAAATTAAATTACATTTGCTTCTGCTTTTCACACCTTCAGGTTCAACTAAAAGACGAGAGCATTTATCCCAAACTTATGAGAAGCCAAAAATACAGGTTGGGGAGCGCCTTGTGCAGGACTGCAGGTGYGAGCTGCAGCTCCAGCAAGCCGGCAGGGTGCGGGACGAGAACACCCCTAACGCGGTGGGCAGGAAGTGTTGAAGCCCTGAATCCCTCCACGTGCCTGACGATGCCAGCGTGTCCCTGCACTCACAGCACAGCTTCCCAAGGGGAAAAGCTCCCTGGCAATCGGCTGCTAAGCCGGGCTCAGAATTTGGGGCCGGTCACAGAGAGCAGACCCTCCTCCGCTGGGCTGGCCAGCCCGCCGGCCAGCCTCCCTTCCCYTCCCCTCCCCTCTCCGCCCCGCCAGCCGGCGGAGGGTCGTTCCCCGGGGAAAGTTGCTCGGCGTCCCCGGGCGAGGGGCGGGGGTGTGCGGGGCTGCCCCCCGCCACCTCCCGTCCGTGTCGCCGAGCTATTTCTTTAAATCGCAGCTAAAGCGCCTCGCCGYTCGCCCTGCCGTGGCCAGACAGTTGGGGCGCCCCGCGGGGCCGGCAGGAAGGAGCCCATGGCCGGGAGGGCGGCCCCGGCCCCCGGGGCTCTGCTCTGCGCCCTGCTCTGGGCGACAGCGGCAGCAGCGGGGGACGGCCCCGGGGACAACCCCGCTCCGGGTGCCTTCGGCCGCGTCTACCGGGGCGCCGTGAACATCAGCGCGGAGCGGGTGTACGCCTTCGCCTACCGCAGCGAGCCCGGCCAGGTAGGAGCGACCCGCGGAGCGCCGGGTTCCCCCGCGGCGGGACGAGCCCCGTTCCCCCCTCGCTCTCCCGGGTGGGGTGCGTGTGTGCCGGGGACGTGCCGGCGCCGCTGCGGCTCCGCCGCTGTGCGGGAGCGAGCCGGGTTTCGCCTCTGTCCTGCCCGCATCCTCCCGCTGCCGCGGTGGTCGGGAGCCGCAGTGCACCTGCGGGCTCCTTTCCACCTTCCTCTCCACGGGGCTGCCGGCGTCCCGGGAGTTGCGGGTGGGCAGGGGGTTTGGTGCCCCCCACCTCCGAAGGGGGGGTTTGATATCCACTGCTTCCAGCAGCAAAATGGGTTTAGAGTCTAGGAGGGAGTTGGGAGGATAATAGTACTACGTTAAAAATAATAAGCCCAACACAAAAAAAGCTTAACGAACCAAAAAAAGTGTGTGTGTGCGCTTAATAAGCCTTCTTAAATGCCGTTTCCCCACTATGCATTTCCTTAGGATCAGGGTGCTCTCCCCTGGTGGCCCGGGAGGTGAGGCAGGGCCACGTACATGAGGTGTGTCCAGGGCCATCCATGGCTGTTTGATGGTGGAGAGAAACCTGTCATTTATGTATACCCAGTCATTTTGGGTTTCCCCCTCCCCACATTTTGTATCGTGTTTATCCCAAGTAGCTAAGTGGTATCTTGGAAACTCTGCCCCCGTTGTTTGGATTGGGTGTTRATTGCTGAGTAAGATGACCTGATGTACCAAAAGATGGTGAACTGGGTGGATGAATCTTCCCTCCTGTCCTCAGTTGCACAGAACAATAGAAAATGGAAACCATGGCATTTTCTCACCGATATACTAYGTAATAAAATGCACCTGGTATTTATGGGGCAGCAGTTGGTTGTCTGGGCTATGATGCAACTGAGCCCAGCCTTTATTAACTGTTGGGTGTCACCAATRATCACAGGAAGTCAAAAGCACACTTTGGGCTTAAGCCACCTTTTGGAAGCTGGTCGTAGTGTAAGTTAGGTTTCTTCAGGCATTACTAGCATTGGATATTATGATGAGGATCTGTTGTCAGTTTAGATGTCGTCTGTGGCTGATGGCATGAATACTCACCAATTGAAATGAATCTGGCTCCTTCAATTTAATGTGCTCTTTGAAGATGTGTGTTTTTGCTGGACATCAACAAAAAAAAAAGCTTTGTCTCCTGGATAACTGAGGTGAAAGCACAGTGGGAGGAGGCAGGGAGGAAGCACATGGCTGCTCAGTGGTGTTTGCAGGCACCTAAATGCAACTTCTGGGCTACTTTTAGACATTAAGCTGTTTCTGTGGCTGTGAAGTACAGAATACTCGATACAGCTCAGTACAGACTGCTGCCTTGTGTGAGCAGGAACTTTAATAGACTAATCTCCATGGTCCTGTATGCTGGAACATGAAATCTCTGCACAGGTGTGGTGAAGAGCATATCTAAGAAGGGAGAATTCAGATTTGAGATTCAATATTTTTTTCAATGTAGAGCTCACCAAACACTGCCATGAATATGCTTAGAGGGCCATGCAACCAGCTCCTGCTAGAAAAAACGTCTGGAAGACAAAAACTATTTAAATAAGGATGGACTTTTATAGGAAGTTTTCTGATGAGGGATGCCCAGAACAGGTTCTGAGGACAGAGAAGGTTCCAGAGAGACCTTACTATGGCCTTTTAGTGTATAAAAGCTTATAAAAATTATAAAGCTTTCTACAGTGTTTTGTAATGACAGGACAAAGGGCAATAGTTTTGAACTGAAAGAGTGTAGATTTGGTTTGGATATAAAGAAGAAACTTTTTTATGGTGAGACACAAGAACAGGTTGCCCAGAGAAGTTGTGGATACAAACAACTGGGAGTATTCACAGTCAGGTTGGATGGGGCTTTGAGCAATCTGAGCTAGTGAAGATGTCTCCCTGCCCATGGCAGGGTGTTTSACTAGATGATCTTTGAAGATGATCTTCCCATTCTATGATTCYTCACTGAACTCCACCAGTGCCATTCCTGAGATGAACCAGTGGAAGCTGGCAAGAAGGTGTCTGACCTAGYTGGGTGTGTGTGGCCCCTTCCCCAGCTGCAGCCCTGAACCCACGAGAGGCAAACGTGACTGGGTCTCCTCTTGCTGTCGTGGTCAAAGGTTGAGCTGTCCTGGTGGTCCTGCATTTCCCTGTTGTTGAGAATTGCTCAAGATGTAGAAGTTTGGTAGTGGAAATCTTGGCTTTAATGTGGGACYGAGTTCTTGTGGGCAGGGTTTTCTTTTCCAAGAGTTGGGAAGATATTTAGGGACATGYTTGGTGTTGGTCCTCCTGAAGGAATGCAAGTCCTGCAAAATGTCAGTGTTATTAGTCCTTGCCTTTTGCTATAGTCTTTAGCCTTGAACTCCTAGAGAGGGGAATGCCAACCAGTGCTTGCCTGTTGCCTGTCACTTGTGAGCTCTCTGCTCTTCSTGGTCTTTTTGGTCTCTTCCTGTCTCTGTGATGATGGCAGATCGGCCAGAAGCCTCTGATAACTCAAGGCAGATACCACATGGATGATTAACCTTAGTTACAGGAAAGATAATTGAATTAAAAGAGCATTTCCCATATGGAAAGGCTGCCGTGGATGAGTTTAATTGCTTTCCCCTCTGAAACAAAGTCAGGTCTGGAGTGATCTGGCTCTGAAAACAGGAATTCATTTGCATGATGCTATGAATTCTGCTGTTTTCCCCTCTTCTGTTCTCTCTCAGGACAAACTCCTTCCTTGTGGTGGAAACTCTTCATTTGTAGTGGGGTAGTCTTACTGCTTTTTGAATTGCCTTTTCTACCTTCTAGCTGCTCTTTGACATTTTTCCCCCTGTACAGCTGTTTGTTAAATGTTTAACTGTGAGTGTAAAAAAATACAGTAATAAACCGAGCTCTGTCACTTGTTGCCATGCCTTCATGCTCTAACAGCAAAGGCAGATGTGCACTGTTAAAAGTCTGATGAACAATTAGTTGGGCAAACAGGATTATTGTATTATATGTATTTTAGGATTGTTTACACTGGAGACATCCAAGATGGGGGTTAAAAAAGTATCACACTAGTTCCACCTATTCAACATGTCCCTGCTTGGGAGGGGGAAAGAAAGGAGACCTTTGCTGGTTTGCTGGAGCTGCCAGTGCAGTGTGTTCCTGCTTAGAAGCCTGAAAAAGTGCTGTAAAACATGTCTGCTGGATTTGTTATTGACTGGAGAAGGCTTTATTTGACAAGTAAGAGAACCTGCTTAGTTCTATGATTGCAGTAATACAAGGATTTTCAAAAAGAATGGTGTGTGTGTGTGTGTGTGAGTGCTGAAGGAATTCAAAGTGAATGACACTTTCCACCATTGTAAGCTCTGGCAGTTGTCAATGGTTAATRTGTTGAAAACACAAATTACACTAATATTATTATGTCTGAATCAAGATGTAAGTGGTTCCAGAAAATATTGTGAGGAGGAAGACAACAGGAGTTTTTTTCCTAATTGGAGCTCAGGTCAGCTGAATGTATGATTTGGGAAACACTTGGAGTATATTTAGAAACCAAGTATCTCTGAAACCATCTTTCCATTTGTAGGCAAAGCTGCTGCAATCCAGACGCAGTTCTTGGACATCCGTGCAGCGCATGTTGGTTGTGATGAGCTCCAAAGCTGAGCAGTGAGCTGCACCTATTTTAAGAGAAAAAGTGGGTGCTATTTCCCTCCTCCTCTCTTGCCAGGGCTAGGAACAGAGCCCCAGTCTCAGTTCCCATATGGCCCATCTTACCATAAATTGTGATTGACAGTAGATTAAGCTATGGCTTCTCTACCGAGCAGTTTTGCAGTGTGAGGATGTGTAGCCCTGGAATGAGTGTCTTGTCTGTGAAGTTCATCTGAGGAGTGATGGGTAAGAAATTACCCTCAGTCTCTGGGAGGCTGTGCTATCAGGGAGGGTGCCACTATCAGTATCCTTTGTTTTTTTCATGATTGCAGCTGGGAAAAAGTTGACTCTGCTAAAGCAAGAGTGGTATCAACACTAGCAAGAAGATCAAAAGTCTTCCAATTAGATGCTTTAAATTTTGTGACCAAGTGCCTTTTCCAGCCAAAGAGCATGATGCATTCATGTTCCCCTGATCTCTAGTGAATGGATCTCTTGTTTCCCAGGTGTGGATGGTAGTTGCACTTGCTCTCCTCTAGGCAAGGAGCCAGAATGGGAATTCACCCGTGTGTTTCTTTGGATCCGTGTGATGAGTCACTTGCTCAGACCAAAGCCATCTGTGCAAGCTGCAGGGGAACTCCCTGATCTGCACAGGGCAACCTGCTTTAATAAGCAGCACTGATCAAATCTGTGTTTGCTGTTCTCTGCTGTTTGACGTGAGAGTGTAGGTCCCTCTCCAGCAGCACCCATGTCTRTTATAACGACTTAGGGGCATTTTTTTCACCTCTTGCTTCTGAGCTGGCTTTGGGTTTTACATGTAGGACCCTTCAGGCTGGAACTAAACTAACTGAAAGTATTCCCATGGTGTCCTGCACATGTTMTCCATAGTGTTAGTCTTGGCTCCAGCCCAGCTTTCAGTCCACAGCTACACCATGCATGCAATAAAACTTTAGTCTGCTGTATGGAGAATGCTGAGCCTGAGTTGTAGTGAGGACAACAGGTTAAGGTTCTGTCTTTCCTTAATGCTGAGTGGAAGCCCACCAATTTAGCCACAAAGATGTGGGTAAAAATCAAAGAAAGGAGAAARATTACAACTGCTTGCCTGAGAAGATCTCCTGATGTCAGTGAAGCTGTTGTTGTTGCAGGATCTCCAGGGCCTGAACACTGTTGCTCTTTGGTTGCTGGCTCTACTCCATTYACCACAGGGCACTGGAAGAGCCTCAGCACACCATTTCTGGAACTTAATAGTAAATGCCTTATGAGACAGGAATGTAGGCACAGTGTCAAATCCAAAAAAAAAAAAAAAATCTAAGCAAATTATAGTATAGGATGTCTGAAGCCAAGCAAGGTTCAACAGGATCCCTTTGGAGTAAGTTGTGTATATAATTTGTATTTCTTAAAGAAAACAGCCAGCCCTAGGAGGTGACAGTGTGGGCAGTGTAGAGCACACAGCTCTTGGAATGTGCTTGCTGTTTCTCAGTGGGTTCTCTTGACCACTCCTCACCCTGCCCAGGGTCACACAGAAARCTTTTGCTTACAGGGGAAAACAAAAGAAAAGAGAGAAGTAGTATGGGATCTGCTAAAAACACAAACTTGACTGTTTTTTGAATCAGAAGGTATGGTCTTGAAAACTGTCACTGACCAAAGTGTGATATCTTAAGTGAAAGAATGATGTGGGAGGCACTTTGCTTTGGGCTGAGGATAGGAGCAACTGAGATATTTTCAAACTCAAATTATTCTTTATCTTTCTAGGATTTTGSACTTTGGGGGTTTCCCTACCTAGGAGGCAAAAGGACAGAGGCTATCAGTTTCCAGGCTTTAGGGAAAAAACTGCAAGCTGCTCTGGTTTCTTGCAGGGTAGACCACAGACCTTCAGATGGTGTCTGCAGTGCTGGCAAGAATTTTATTTTTATTTCTAATGTGTAAGCTAATGCTGTCAAGCTCGATAACTTGTCCTTGAACTAAAGTATCTTTTGAATTTGAATGTTGTTCTAAATCTTAAAATGATTCTTGTTGGGTTGTTATGTTTAAAATCAAAGCTGATCAGGTTTTGTTGTTCCCTGTGCTGTCCCCTCCCCACCTCCAACATGTTTAGATTAAAAAAGAAAACAAATTCTGAGTAAGAGTAACTTCATCAAAATGCCTCCCCTCAGTTTGAACTCTTTCCAAGAACAGTGCAGCAATTTATTATACATTTGCATTRTAAGTAGAGGCTGAAATGTCCTCAAATAACTTGTGCAGAAGTTGTTGATGGGGAGGTAAGCTTTTCCTGCATGGACCTCATCTGCTGTTTCAGGGGATATTTAAGGAATTGAAGTGCAGACTGTAAAAGGTATATTGCAAGGGTGTACCATCTGCTCAGTTTGAAAATATAGTTTAGTACATTTGCATAAGCAAACATAATTCCCTGCTGTGTATGCTTTGGAGAACCACAGAGGATTTCAGATACAGCCTTCCTTACTTTTTTACACTGATGTTTTTTTTTGAGCATAGAAATGGCTACTTCAGTGTAGTTTAAAATAAATGAAAAAAGGTTAAAAAAAAAAGACATCATGAATTACAACTTGTAATTCAATCCACATCCAAGGTGTTACTGAGGTGAAGAATTTGGGAGCTAGGAAAGAGCCAGGTATCTGTTCTGACAGCAGTCCCTGGAGTTACTGCCATCAGTTTGGRGTTACAGCAAATTTGGAAAGGTTATAAACCTTTTTGTTTCAAGAGTTGGCCTGGCCCAGGGTTCCAGCTACTGTGGTTTGGGAAAATGCAGTTATTGCAGAGTAGTTTGTTCCTTAACTGTCTGTTCAAAACCAGATTTGTTTATTTTTAGCATCTTSCTGAAGTCTGAGGGTGTTGAGAAACAGGTACCTACTTTGTCCAGCATGGCTACTCCCAGTTTCTCTTTCTGGCTGTCCTGGAGACTCCCTAGTGACACTGGTTGGAGGGCAAAATTTCAAAAATGGAGAAAGATAAATATTATCATGCTTTATATTTGTCTTGCTTCCATTTATGTTTCACAGATACTGTTGCAAACATGGGAAAGTCCATGGCAGACTGTAAGTCYACACAGCATATTTGCACAAAGTGAAACATTTAAATGAAAAATACTAATCCTGGAGCAATTACATTAATGTGTAATTGGGCTGTGCTTGACATACCCAGAGTCTGTCTCTTCATTTCTGCTGCTTTGGGTATTTAATACTCCTGGCAGAAATGCTGGAAGGAAACTGTGGGCCAAGGCTATTTGACAGACTACTTTTGGCAATTAAGACTTATTGACATTGGAGCACAGAGACAGAGAAAAGCTGAAAGGGAATGATCCTCTGGACTCCACTTGTTTTGTTGTCAGCCAGGAGTGATGCTCATATCTCATAACGGGCAGGAAAAAGGTTCTCTAAAACCTGTCACAGCCTCATAACTATTTTCATTCAGGGTCTGTGCTTCCCCCTGTTGCCTTGTCAGTGGGAAGACCAGCAGAGTTTGGCACTGGTGGTGTATTCATTCACTGCCTCGATTGCTCTAGTCCATCTGGCTCAACCCTACTTCACTTAATTTCAGTGTTTATATACAAATGAAACACTTCTTTCTGGTGCAGCAGCCAGTACCAGCAGCTGAGTGGTTTTTTGTGCTGAGCCCTGTCATTGTAAGCAGGAGCTGTGTGTTTGCTGGCGGATGTGTTCCCTGCCCATGGGCTTGGCTTGCTGCCTTGGCAGGCCCAGGACCCAGTGCTGTCATAACATGGGCTGATAATCCCAATGGGCTGATAATCCCAATGGGTTGATAATCCCAATGGGTTGATAATCCCAATGGGTTGATAATCCCAATGGGCTCCCCAGAGCAAGGAGCTGGCGTGTGGGTGTGGTGGAGAGTGTGCTGGAGCCCTGGTGTGACTCAAAGGCTTTGCTTAGCAAGAGCTTTTGGAAAGGAATCCATCGTAAAGCCCTTGAAAACCTTTGCTTGCAGCACAAACTGTTGTTGCAACCTCCTGCCTTGCCCTTAAATTCACATCCCCACAGTCTTAAAACGATGTGTAATCACTGTGGGAAATGCAGATTTAATAATGGGTCCAAGGATTCTTTCATGTCAACAAGAGCCTGGTTTATTTTGCCTAATGTTTGCAGCCATGTTGGTTCTGTTCAGGTGTGTGAATTTGGGACTGGCTCCTTCTGCCTGTTCCCATCTAGAGAATGGAATTCAGTTATACTTTTTTTCCTTTCTTTTCTTTCCCTCCCCCTATCTCCATGGTGGTGGTGGAACTGAAGTACAAATATTTGTCTTTCCTGGTCTAACACGTTTTTATACAGTGCTGAGAGCTCTCTCTTTATTCAGCTGTCTAACTGCTCTGTCCACCTTGAAACACAGAAGAAACTTCAAGGTCAGTCATCTGAGAAACAAAACTATCATGAGCATGGCTGGTGAATAACCCCTGTACAGGGGAAGGAATGTGAGGAGCAGAAGTCTCTGAAGCAGTCCTGTCCCTTCCTCAGCTCCACAGAGCAAAAGGCAGCAGTGTGGTTGGTTATTGCTGACAAATATTTGTGCAGGGCCTGGCCTGTCAAAGGGAGCATTTGGTACACAAGTTGTTTGCCAAGATGAGGATTTCAGATTGCAGGGTGCAGATGAAATCTGGCACTGTATCATAATAGCAATATAGCCAGTCCTCCTTCTGGGAGTGTACAAGGAAGGGGAAGGCACAGCTGGTTTGGTGTGCTGTGGGAACAATGTGCTCCAAAGTGAAGTCCCTCAGCAGTGCTGGCAATGACAGCAGCATGGCTGATCCTCTTATGCCCAGCAAAACTTCCTCCTCATCTCACCAGTGCTAACAGAGTGGGAGTGGATGCAGAGAAGGCTCATAGTCTTTGTGATGATTATAACTTTCAGTTAAAACTCTGCTTTTTTTCGCTGGAGTTCCTCTTGTCTCTACATATAGTGTGGGATCTTATTTCTGTGTTAAAAGGCAGAAATGTGTGTGATGGGAGCAGTGGTTCTGTAGCAAGAAGGGGTTCTTGTGTTAGAACTGCTTGTTTTTAAAGTGATATAATCTTTGGAAAGGTGTGGAGGGGGAAGTATACTTGAAGTAAATAAATCACCTTTTTTTTTTCTTCATCATCTTCATTTTTTTTTCTTCTTTTTGCACTCTTATAAAAATATTTTGGAGGAGGCAAATGCCAAATACTGACTTTCAGAGGGAAAGATGGGATTACTAGCATTGGCTCAATAGTGAATTCATTAAATTTGTAGCATGAAAATATATATGTTGTCTATAAMAAGGCAAGAGAACCTAGAAGCAAAGCATGGATTGAAAGTTTAAGGTAGGTCAAATAGAAGAAGGCCAGAAGAAAGCATAAACATCAGTCCATGAGTGTTACATTTTTATCCCTGTCCCTTGTGATGCTCCTGCTAGACACTTCMTCCTGCCAGGGAAAATGTCTTTCTCCAAGACACTAATTAGGGCTCCTTCTAATCTGTAGCACTAAATTGGAGAGCGAGTGACAACACACAAGAGAAGCCCTGTTTGCAGGGAAATGATCATCCTTTCTCCACTTTCCCAAACTTCCTCATAACTGCACCTACATTTTGCTGAATTTATACCCGAGCTTGTTTGCAAGTTTGCAGCCATTAGATGGGAACATCTTGTGCAAGTTAGGCCAACAGGCAAATCCCACCTGTTTATTGCTGTGTTTGGGAGGAATAGCTGTTGTGTAAGAAAATATGCCCATCAACCAAAGCTCTTGGAAGTTGCTGCTGTATCCATGAGATCCTGTGAGGATTAGACAGGAGTGCATCCTGGAATTGGGATCTGTCCTCTCTGGAAGTGCAGGATCTGCCCACAAGAGGCCCTGTGTTGCTGTGGTGATGGCAGCAGGGCAAATAACTAGATGGACTGCAACCTCAATTGCCATCTGTCCAGCTTCTTAATCATCCTGTTTGTTCCCTGGACTTTATAATAAAGATGTTGATGGGGTTAGGGAGTGTGATGCTCCTGACTGATCTGGGTATGTGCAAATGTAGAAGGAGCGGAGRTATTCACTGCAAGTGAATTGTTGATACATTGAGGTGAAATTTAAAATAGACTGAGATCTTAATGAGCTGTTCTGTAATGGTTGCTTGTGGCTTTGTCATGTTCCTCTCTGTGTGAGGCACCCTATTTGGATGTGGCCTGGGAAGCAGCTTTGCCTGTGTAGAGTGCAGAGAGGGATGTAAAGTATTATGGGATCCCACATGTGAGCCCTTCCTTGGGCTGTARGTGGTCCTGCCTTGATGCAGCTGGATGCTGGCCCACATATTRTCACACCAAAAAGAGTGCAAGGCACCTGAATATGGACTTTCAGGGGAGCAGGGCAAAGGAACTATAACCAGCTGCTCCAGGGAGCAAATATATAGACTGCTAAACACAGTAAGGATGTAGAGAAGTACTGTGTGGTAATAATGTAGCATATACCAGTTTTCATATGGGTAAATGCTTAGATGTAGAAGAATATTGAGTCTTGAGAATCTTACCTCCCTCTCCTGGTACTCCTATTTCCTACTTTTATTATAAGATGATGGACTTGGCAGCAAAGCTGAATAAATACTGTTGGTGGTGTATAATCAGCTTAGTTTTGTGGAGAGAGGGRAATCAAATGAGGGGTCTGGCTGTTGGATCACAGCAGAGGGAAGGGACCTTCTCCCACCTCTCAGGCTTTTCTCTATCAAAGCATTAATCACCAATGCTCTTGTTTCCCTCCCCTTGCCCTTCTCTAGGATAGGTGGGAAACTTTTTTTTCTTACTGAGGATAATCAGCCACCATAACAGGTCTCTCAGAGAGGTTGTGGAGTCTCCATCCATGGTCAGCTGGCTCTAGGCGATCTTGCTTGTGTCCAGGTCTGGTCTCCCCAATATAAGAAAGGTATGGGCTTACTGGAGTGAGTCCAGTGCACAGCTACAAAGCTGATAAAGGCATGGGAGTACCTCTCCTATAAAGAGAGGCTGAGAGGGCTGGGAATGAATTGTACTCATTTAATGTACATTAAATTAAGAAAACCTGACTGTCTGTAATGTATGCATAACCCATGTCCTGGGTTAAGTTCTGTAAGAATATGCTGCTGTCTCTGGTAGCTCTGCTTCTTCTGCCTTGCTAGTTCTGTATGTTCTCTTCAGAGGGTAGTGCTCCCTTCTACCTTTACTCTTCTTGCAGGATATAAAGTCAAAATATCAGTAAAATACTGATTTGGTGAGAGTCCATTATAATCTTTCAGGAAGTGGGGGATTCAAAATGTATATATATGCGTTATCTACTTAATATGCTTTCATTATTTCAAGGCCTCTAACTGAGATGTAGTTTCTTATTACGAGTTGTAGATTCTCATATTTTGTTTTCTTGATCAGTGTTATGGTTCTGGAGAGGGARCTGAAGGGATGCTCTTTTTAAATTGTAAGGGTGATATTTCCATGTAGTGCAGGCAAATTGCTTGCTTCTCAGATAGTGAACTGAGGGTGCCACAGCTGTCCTSCCTTTGCAACTGTGTGTGTGATAATGTAATGAAAAATTTCAGTTGTTGCCTTTTTCRCAAGCAGCCTTTCTTGTCCACTTGAGGGCAGTCAGCAGTGCATTCCTGTTTTTTAGGTGGGATTATGGTTATCTAGGAATTGTTTACATGAGAGCCAGCTGCTAACCTGCTTGTTCATCCTTGGCTATTGATGTAATCTTTGTGACTTTCCCAGCAATGTTGATTGAGTTGAGTACGTAAGAGTACCAGCAAGAAATTCTTAGTTGTAGCTTTGCGTCTTTGTCTTGTTTGTTTAGAGACAAAGTTACTGTGGTTGCTCCCAGCAGAAGCTACTGAACTCTCTTCCTTTTRCATATTCTGCATCTGTGCACTGTATCTTGTGGTGACAATCACCTCTGGCCTGGGCACAGAGCTGTGATTCTGGGCTCCAGCATCAGCAGAGAGGCACTTCTGTAAATGACCTCTGGATCTGWATAATCAGTCTAAGTGACAAACACTGTTGATCTCCCTGTGCAGATTGCCAGCACTTAGGTCAGACTGAGGAAGGGGAGAGGCTTGTCCCACCTAAATTTGGAGCTGGTTTGTTCTCTCTCACTTTCAGCTTATATTTGCCTGTGCTTTCTCTTCCCCCAGGTAGATGCAGTGCGGGTGTATGTGAACAGCAGCTCCGAGAACCTCCGATACCCCGTGCTGTTCGTGGTTCGCCAGCAGAAGGGAGTGCTCTCCTGGCAGGTCCCACTGATTTTTCGAGGCCTGTGAGTACTGAAATCTCTTCTTTGTAACACACTCACCTACTAGCTGTACCCATGGGCAGCCTCCCCCAAATGCTACAACCTTGTAACCTGTGCATCCTGCCTTGGTTGCAGGATGTGCTTGCTCACTGCCAGCTGGGTGTAGGAAGACCAGGATTTTTAGTTAACCTCTTCCTTGGCAGCCTGCTCTTGGCTTTTAGCCTCTCAAATATGTGCACAGAGTACCAGGAGGCTTCTGTGTGGGGGATCTGCCTGTATCACCAGTCAGTGAATCTCTAACACATGTCATTGTTGTCATTCCACAGTGCCTGCCATGTGTCCAGGTAGTTCCTCAGCTCTAGAGCAGGGTTTGAACAGGCTCTTGAAAGAGCACCCTAACTTTGTTTTACAGTGCATTTGGGGRAAAARAGCTKCTGTTTYTCACCTCAGGAATACCTAAGTTAAGTTTATTCTAGGGGGTGGCTGTTTTGGGATTGTTTCTTTGCGAAAGCTACACTGCTTGGTATCTTCATCAACCCCAGAGCTTGTTGAGTGGCAAATACAGAGAATTTGCAGACACTTAGACCATTTAAGATGAGGAGCTTCATCCTGTGACTGAATCCTGGTGCCAGCAGCAGATATCCTGCAGTGTTATGCCTGATGCAATGGGTACAGCTGTGGCTCTTGCTGCTCTCTTTGCCTCTGCTAAATGGCAGATGTTAGAGATCCACAGCTGTCATGGGCATCCCCAAGGGAAGGGAAATGTTGGGAGTTACCAGTCCCTTGAGCAGACTGCAGGAGGCAACAGAGGTGGAGTTTGAATGCTGAATAAAAGGCTGAATGCTCCTGGCCTTGCAAATGGGAGTTTCAGTTATGCAAGCAGGGGAAAAATKATGCCATTCTTAGTTGTGCTGAATAATTTTTTAACTGCTCTCCCTCTCTCTCTCTCCCCCCACCAAYCTCTTTCTCTCTCTTTCCCATCCTRCTTTCTCTCTCCCTCCTTCCCCTRACTGTTGTAGCTATCAGAGGACTTACAATTACCAAGAAGTGAGTCGGACCCTCTGTCCCTCTGAGCCAGCACCTGAAACAAGACCCTCWGACCAGGTTATATTTGTGGATGTCGCTTCCATGGCACCGTTCAATATTGCATATGAGCTGCTAGTCACCAGGCTGGAGAACTTCCAACTTGAGTAAGCTGGGATGTGAGAATACAAATGCAATTTCTTCATTTATTACTTGAACATCACTTAAGGGATTTGGTCCATCTGCCTACTATTCCCTTATTTCTCCTTCCCAGACAAAAAAAAAAAGGATATTTTTTTCTTTTGTTTAATCTGAGGGTACTTTGTATGTATTCCAGCTCTGAAAGTTTCAGACTTCAATATTCTGGCATTTGCTTTCTAGGACCAACAAAGCCTTTAACTTCACTGCCAGCCCCTCCCAGCCCCAGGTAAGGAGGAATCTTGTGTATGTCTTACCACAGGCAAGTGTCTGATGTGATCTTTTGTTAGAGATAGCAAGTCTTTTATAACCAGGTATTTTCCCTCATAGGATATGGGGAAACTTCCTTACTGTTGAATTTTCTGTGRGTATAGTGAGGAGGTAACAGTGATTCAGTCACTCTGAGGACACATTTGGGTCCTCTAAAAACCCATGAGCAGACAGAAGTGCACAGAATTCCAGAGGCCACTGGACTGCTGCACTTCTGTGAGCTGATGCACACTGCTGTCTTGTTCCTGCCAGTTCTGGCTCACTTGCCTGAGCATGACTTGTCAAGAAGTGGTCTTTACTGGAAAAAAATTAATACAGAAATAAAGAAGCTGTAAAGGTGCATCAGAACTCAGACTGCTCTTCCACGTTCAGGGCAGCAGGTGATTAATTAAAATCCTGATATTTCTGATATAAAGCCTGATATTCAGGCTGCAAGGTGATTAATTAAAGTCTTGATATGTCTGTTTGTTAGTTCAGAAGGAAGCAAATGCAAGCAGCAACTCCTGCTGAACAGCTTTGCTTAGAGCCCTGCAGATACAAATCCTCACTTGAATGGGAAAGGTGTTGGCAGTAACTATAGAGATACAGGAACTTGTAGAGCTGGGAAGGTGTGTAATTTACTGAGGCTGCCTGGGACTCTGTTTTTGTTGTTGCTTTCACTGTTAGTGGCACCATTTAATTTTAGGTTTTCTGTTACCAGGCATCCCAGCTAATCTTTTCTGCTGTCAGATGTGCTAATCTGGTTTGTAGATATATGCAGTATTGTATACTATAGAAGCATAAGGAATGATGGTGACTCTTTACAAACACTCATTACTTAGGATTTTGTACTTTGAATATGTTTATTCATATTCAAATGAGTGTTTAGGATATGAAATTAACTTTGTGACTGTGATCTGATTTTTTTGTCACAATTAGTAATATGAGATTTATGACTTTTTAATTAAAAAACAGATGTACAGAGTAGAAGACTGCTTCTTAATTGGTATAATGGTGAGGTTTTATAAATCTTAATTGGTATAATGGTGAGGTTTTATAAATCAAAGCATTAAGCAGTCTGCAGGGGGAAGAAAAAAAAAGATTATTCAGAATCTAGATGGGTGTTGAAAAAAGACTAACTATTGAAGGAGATGTTGTCTGAAACCCAGCTTGTGCCTGAGGGCAGAAGCAGAAATTGGATATGCTTGTCTAGGTCAGAAAGTGTTGGCTGGATGTGTTTAGAACTCTTGCAGTCTGTGCAGCAGAGAACTGTCTCCCTCAATGCCCTTGTGTTAATTCTGTACTCTGGTGCAAGCATGGCTTAAAGAACATTWATAGAAGAGTCCTCTTCAAGTGAAAGGTGGTCCCCATGCACCTAAAACTTTCCAAGGGGAAAAAGTTCCCTGGGAGACCAAGGAGCTCAGTCTGCCTGTGTCCTTGCTTGGTGTAGACAAAATGTGCTCTGGAAACAGGCTTGGTGAGTTTGCAGTTTGTAGGGACTTGTGGCTGGGGCCAGTGCTCCTTCAGCAGGGAAAGGAYATAAAATGGGAATAAATGCTTTAGTAGAAACGGACAACTTTTTAAAAGCTTGGATGATTTTCTGCTTTTCACTGCCCTTCCACTTAGGTGCCCTAATTCCTGGGAATGGTGTGGGGAAAGGGAAGTAGGAAACAGGTTGCCCTCGGTCAGCACAAAGGTTTGTATGCCAGAAAGGGAGCTCTACAGTTAAAGTCTCAGTTGATTGTTTTGGGCACCTTTATAGTGCAAGGTCCTAATATTTGAAATCTGCTTTTCTGTGRAAGCCATCCACATCCAACCCCAAAGCTCATGTAGGGCTGTTCAGGTAGCTTAGGAAAGTGSTGAAGATACTGCCAGCGATGATTTCTGGATCATAATTCTTGCACTCTGCTTTCTCTGCAGTATTTTCTGTACAAATTYCCTCAGGATGTTGACTCTGTCATTATTAACGTGGTGTCTGATGCAGCCTACCCATGCTCAGTTGTCTCTGTCCAGGATATTGTGGTAAGTCTGAACAAAAAAAGGTGAGGAGMTGCCTGCTGGGAGGGGTCTGTGCCCAGCAGAAGGAAAAGCCCAAGGCAGTGGTGAAGGGAACCCCTGAAAAAAGAATGAATGAAAATTCTGTGGGAAGGAGGCAGATATGCTGAGTTCTAGCAGCTCATATAGAGATTTTTGTTGCAAATAGGTGAACAAGCTTTTCCTTTCTAGCCTATCCATAGGGAGCASTTTCCAAAGGGAATTTGTGTTCCCCTTGTGAGGTTCCCTGCTGCCCTTTGATATGGATCTGTCTCTCCGTGGAGGATGTTGGGTCCTTTGACTCTCCCCTGGCTCAAGGCAGCCTGGGGAAGTTCTGATTTTCACAAATTACGTCTTTCTTCCTTTCCTTTCTATGTATTTCATCCCCTTTCCTGGGATGTTATCTCTTGTGGAGGTTGGCTGTTGCTTGCAGCTGGGAAATAACCCCATATTTATTCTCCTTTCCCACCTCCCTGAAAAATGCAGGGTCCTGCAGTGTGGGAGCAGACAGAGATGCAAGATATTTTGTTCCCTTTGATACTCCAACTGGGGCCTTTTCTTGCTGTTCTGCACYGTGTTTTCCAGCTGGCTTCCTTTGGAACTAGTTTGGATGTTGYCCCTGGTTTAACCCTTAGCTGTGTYTGTTTTAGTGCCCMGTGTATGACCTGGACCATAACGTGGAGTTCAATGGAGTTTATCAGTCTATGACAAAGCARGCAGCCATAACAGTGCAGGTGAGATACTGATTTGTGTCCCAGTGGGTTTTTTTTGTGCCTGTGTAGCAATTAAAACCTGATCTCTGGCCTATTGGAGGTGGAGAGGCTTTGTGTCTCATGGATTCTGTCTTCTTCCATCCTTCTGTGCAGAGAAAAGATTTCCCAGGTGAGCAGTTCTTTGTTGTGTTCGTCATCAAGCCAGAGGATTATGCCTGTGGGGGTTCTGTGCCTTCTTCAATTCATGGTGAGTTGTTCTGGGAGGTGATTTGATTGCTGCATCTGAGTGATGGAGCAGTGGGTGTCCTTTGGGACCTTCCATGGGGTGACTGTGTAGGTCTGTCTTACCCAGGTAGCTGTGAGGAAGAGTGAAGTATAAATTTGCTATTGTTGGGCAGGTTAAAAGTCTCAATAATTGCAGGAAGTGGCTGGTTAGGACAGTGCCTGGCATTGCTGGGGTTATGTGCTTTTCAGAGGCATTACTGATGCCTTGGGAGATGCTGGAGACATCCAGGCAATGCTGTTTACAGCATTTTTTTTGTTCTTGCCACTGCTCCCTGCTGCTTTATCATCCTCCTGGCTCCATGGAGGCTCAGTTCTTGCAGAGATCATCTCCCGTTGCTATCTGGGCATCTGTGACAGCCCTGAACTTGGGGGAACAGGAAAAATCAATCACTTTGGGAGAATCATTTTACCAAATACTTGTTCTGGTGTCTTTTCCAACTAGAAAACACTGTGTCCACTTTCTGGGTGGTAAAAGCAAAATCTTCACCAGTCATGCATTGGCTGTATCTGGAGTGGGGACATTCCTGTCCCTCAAAGCCCCAAGGTTTCCTCCCTATAGGAGAAGCAAGACTGCAACCAACAGATGTATTGGCTACTTCAATAACTTTTTACTACTCCCCTGCCTCCTTTCTGACCCAATTTTCCCCCCCCAAAAAAGAACTGTGCCCTTCAGGGTGTCATTCTCTTATCCTAATGCTGTCAGCAGAGCTGTACTGGCCAGGTGTATTTTTCTGTTTCTGCAGAAACAGAACGAGTTTCTATAGTGGCATCATGCACAGAAGTGTTTTACTGACAGAGATTTGGCCAAAGGCAAAAATGGACTCCCATTACCTGTAGTGAGAGAATCTCTCTCTTGGGGATTAAATGAATAGGATATGAGATGCCTTTGGGATTCAGACATCCACACATAAGCAATATATGGAAAGCTCAAACAGGGATTTCTAGTCTGAAGAACAGGTTTTGAATGGGGAGGAGAGGGGAAACATTTGGGAAAARCTGTATATTGACAGATCAGAGAACTGTTTAAATCAAAACCACATACATGTTTTAGTGAAAAGCYAGGCCCTGTTGTTTTTGCAAGTTCAGAGAACCAAGATCAGGGCCAGAAATCATTAATGTTGATTGTTTTTATATTTGCTGTACACTCACAGGGAATGTCAACCGTACCTGGAACCTGCAGCGGACAAAGAACCTTCAAGTGACGATTGTGCCCTCTATTAAAAGTCAGTGCCTTTGGGCAGAGCAGTGCAGCTTTACAGGGGAATTTGGCACTTGGGAATAGAGGGGTATGACTGAGCCAGCAGCCTCTGAAAGAATGGTGCAGAAAGCACCAGCAAAGGTGAAAAACCACCTGGAGCCCTTCCAGGAGGGGCTGTGTGGCACACCAGCTGGCACTGGGGGTAAAGAAATGGTGGAAGATCCTGCAACAGGTTTTGTCAATTCTTTTTGAAGAAAGCAAATGGGTTTGGGCAGGCTGTTTGGGGCTGGGCATTGTTATCAGATGGTATTGGGAAGAGCAGGACAGGAGTGCTGACTCTGAGAGGTGCTGTTTCTGCTCTGTGAGCTGACTGATCCCTTCTCTTTCCTCAGAGTCTGTTTATGTCCAGGCCATGTTCTTCAGCTTCCTGGGTTTCCTCTCCTTTTACCTGGGCTCAGTGGTTGTTGCTTTTGTGCACTACATTAGGTGAGTTGAGGGGTTRTACAAGAACAGCCTTTCTGTTTCTTACCATCCTCAGGGACACCACACCCTGCAGCAAATTTGGGGTGAGTGGGGTGCAAGCATCTAAACAGAGCAGCTGAAGAAGCCCATGACTACTCTGTGTGCTCCTACTGACAGTCAGCCAGAAAATACTGCCCAGTACATCCCCCCTCTGCTATGGGGGYCATGGGAAGGATGAAAATCTAAGGRTCTGTGCTCTACATCTTGTAGTAGCCCACCCCTATGTTTGTTTATATGAGGACACTGGGCAGCAGATGGGAATTTTGAAGGGGGCAATCTGGGATATGGAATGCCAAAGCATTGAGGAACCAAGGTACTTTCTTGTTGGTCTGAATACTGCAATAAGTGGCAGTGACACAAATAGGGCTTTGGAGACCCAAGAATGCTCATTTCCTTCCATCCTGCTTCCCCTGCCCCAGACTTTGGTGTCTGGGTTTGTATTGAGAAGAATGTCTGCATGGACATGGCTTRACTTCAAGACACATCAATGAAACAACATTTCACTGGAACAATTCAATGAGATTACTGAGTGTGTGCCCTTATTTGCTGTTATTTTTCTGTGTTACGGGAATATGTTGGTGGAGTTTTTTAGTTTGGTCTTTTTTTTTTTTTCTTTACCATCTCCTGCTGGACATCTGCACTGATGGAGGTGATACAGGCTTCTTAAGCATCATGCTGCTCCTTCAGTAGATTCATATGTGCTTGGTCCCTGAGCAGGGAAATTGAGTTGGGAAAGGTGGTGTGGGAGTCTCTCCCAACATGCTGAGCAGTGTTGGATGGGATAAATCATGGAAATGGTTGTCCTGATTCTGGTGGATAGTTGAGGAGGTTAAAAAACCCTCTGTTGCTTTGGGAGATAGAGAGGTGGACAGCCAGCAGTCATGTCTGAGCTGTGTTGAGTCCAAGCAGTACTGATCTCTTTTTTGTTGTGTGTGTTTGTTTCTTTTGTGCTTATTTTTGTTGGTTTCATTTGTTTGTTTAGAGCTTTCACCATATTTACGTGTGGATGTCCTGGATAATCCTGTCGTAGCTGGCAGGTGATGAAATTTGTTGGCTGTCTCATGAGTGCTGTCTCTTGCTTTTCAGGGTTCAGAGGAAGGCTTCGGCTGGGAGATTGAGTCCTGAGCATGGTAAGGTCTCTTCTCTGTTGTGTGACAGCTTTGAGTGAACAGCACAGGTCCCAGGCCAGGCAAAGGACAAAGAGTGCCTTCTGTCCTAAAGCTATTTTGTGGTAGTTCACATAGTCTCTGGTGTTGAGGAAGGATGATAAACCTTTCTGCCCTCACAAGAGAAGCCAGCTGCCCTGACCCTGGTCCTGACCCCTACCCCTAGGAGCTGCTTTTTAAAGGGGGGTGGAGGAAGGCCAAGCCTTGCCTAAACCAGACTACAGGCTAATGTTCCTGATGCCAGGTCTGTTGATTTTTAAAAAAAGCACTTTTTAGTGCCTTTAGTGTCAGCTCTTACGCTTTAAGAATTCCTCTGCTCGGTTTAAGCATGGGGTTTTTAAATGTCTTAGTTGAATTTAAATGTTAATCTGTTTTTAATTAGAAGTTGCAGCCAGCCCGGTGAATGAATGACTAATAGAGTTAGGTAGTGGTGTTCAAGATATTTGYGTTGGCATTGGATTCAGTTTACTTTGTGCTGCACCCACATTCCCACAAACTGCAGCTGTCTGCCTTATGAAAACAGAGCTGCATCTAAGAAGCTACCAGTGAAAGATGGAAGTTTTTGTCATGTGGATGGGGGGCACTGGGAGTTCTTGCTTGCTGCTGGAGTGTGGGAGTCTTCTCATTTTGATTAAATATTTAGTGCCTGCAAAGTAGATCAAAGCATTGGTGATGAGGTCACTTGTGCCTCTCTCCAACAAGGAAGGACGTTGTTTTGGCAGCACCAAAAGGTTCTTGATGTTATTCATTTCTTGATGCTGAGCTTTTTCAGTCCCTCTGGTCTGCTGTGTACCATCAGATAAGCATGGTARTATAACTGAGCTATGTTTCAAGGATCAGCAGCAAAACCTCACTCTGACTGGCATTAATGGGCTTAATATTTCTCTGAGTATCTGGGGGCATTTGAATTCTTTGTCAGCCACTAAGATCCACCTGTGTCCCTGTATGTGGAATATGTGTGAGAGGTTGTTTTGACAACATGAACAGGGAACTGTGAAAAGGTCTGTAAATATATTCTAATTTTATATAATTTGGGATGGATCCTGATGTAAAACAAGAGCAGGTTTTGAGGCACTGGAGAAATGGGAAAGGCCTGTGTRTTGGGGAGTTTGGGTAAGCTGAATGGACCTTTCCAAGGCTGTGGAAGAGCTCCAGGCTGCTGACAAGGAATCACTGTCAAAGACAAGGAGGCACAGTCTCAGCSAGGTGAGACCAGAAGTCCCAGAGAGTGCTGCTGATGCTGCAGATGAGGTTTAATGTGCTGAAGGCATCTTAGAAGGTGAGAGGTGAAAGTCAAATTCTGGTGTTTGGAAAATTCCCAAAGAAGCTGCAGGGCACAGATGCAGGACTTAGTATGGACCTGCAGAGCAGAGAACTCTGAGCTGAGCAGAGACAACTCCCTCCCTGCTGAGTGGGGAACAAAGCATCSCTGTGAAGGGAGAGAGAAGCACAGTTCCTGCAGTTTCCAGCTTTCTTCCCAGAGGCACCTGCTGCTTCTGTGACCTGTGTCTCCCTTGTAATCCACTGTCACATCCCTGGCAGTGCATATTGCAGCATGCAGCACATCCTTTCATCTGGGGAGGAATCATGTCCTACCCACACGCTGTTTCTTCATCTATTGTCTTTTCAGGGTGTGTCTGATTGATGCTTATAAAATGGTAATKACCATCTTCCCTGTCTTCCAGATCAGTGGATGCACTGCCTTTCTCTGTTTTTTTTCCTCCCCTCCCCATCCATTGGACTTTCTTTCCCTCCCAAGTACCCCTGGATCTTTTTCATTACTCCCCATTCCTTTTCCTCACCAAGGAACRGGATGGAAGTGCTCAGCAATCTCTTTGCCATTAGTCTTCAAATATCCTGCCATGCCACATSCTTCTTTGCTCCTGATACCCATCTTATGTCTGGCTTGTGTGGTTCAGGGTTTTTTTTAATCCCACATCCTCACTACCTGGTGGAGGCAGTAGCTGGAGGAACCACGCCTGGTGTGATTCACTCTCACAGTGGGATGTGGGACTGAAATTATTGGGTGAGCTGGGTCCAAATTGGCTGTTAGAGACAGGGCAGAGTGCCTTTTCTCTKTGGCTTGCCTGCTTTGTCCAGATTTAAATCTTCCTTTGGTTACTTGGGAGAGAAGGTCACTTGAGAGAATAAAACCTAATCTAAAATTAGGAGGGAGTATCCCTGTGGGACAGGACTGACAGGCCTAGGAATTGTGCATGTGCCTTGGTGCCATGAACATAGGGAAATGCTTCTGCCCTCTTCTCAGTGATCTGAATTTCCAAATGAGTTTTGGTCTGCAGTGTACCACAGCCTTCCCTTTGATGCTCAGTCCATGCCATGTTCACTTCTGATGCTCCTCTGAGCTGTTTGTTTTCTCTGTTAAAGGGAAAAGAGTTAAACAGCCCCCTCTGTTAAGGGGCTAGAGCTTAAAAGAGCTGAAATTAAGACCAAGTCTTAGCCCCCAGCCCAACAAGCACAGCAGACATGCCAAAGAAAAGCAGTAATTGGAACTTGAAACATCAGATATCATTGCTGTATGGGTGCTTCCCTGACTTGGGCTCAGTCAAGGACAAGTTTTAGATCTCTTTACATATGTGGCTAATGAAATGGTATAAAAACCTACCCAAGGTGTTACAGAAGTGCCCAGAATTTCCACCTGGAAAGAAGAATTTGCCTGTGCCTGTTAGTTTGAGACCATTCACATACTGGGAAGCCAGGCCATTGCCAGGCTGCAGTAAGGCTGCATGGCTTTAAATATTTCTGCCACATTCTGCATTGCTTTGCTGATGACTGACCATGTGGTATTGTTGGAAGGGTGAAGCTTTAAAGCAACTTAACCTTAAATCCCACCATTTGTCACACTGGAAAACACAGTTGTGCTCCTGCTGCCTTTGCTTCCCTCCCTTGTGTGGAGATGGTGTCTGAGCTCAGRCATTCAGCTGAGGTTGAATTCAACCTGCTATGTTGTCTGCTGTGTGTTCCACCATGGAAAACAAAAAGAGAGAATGTGAAGGCAGGAGAGCACTCCTCCCTGCTTCATATGTGTAGGCAGGAGGCAGCATGTTCCTAGCCCTCAAAGGCTTGCCCTTCTTGTTATCATGTTTTTTCTTTCTCCTTAATTTGTTCAAATTATGTAGCAGCTGTCTTGCCAAAGTCTGTGACTCTTGCAGGGATAGCTGAAGGTGGCAATATTTGAAGAGATTTGAAGAGTTAYATGAGATGGGGAAGAAGAATTAGAAATTCAGAAGGCTGTTACGAGCATTGTGAGACTTGCTCTAAAATTTTCCAAGTCTTGCAGCCCCACGGTGTGATCCCTGCAGGGTGCTGGAGGGAGGCTCATGCTGCCAATGGGTTTGCTTCACTCCAAAACAAGGGTTTCCCTTTTGCACAGTAAGCTCCAGAGGGAAACTGCCATCTGTTYAGAGAAATGTTGCTTTCCCCAAGCCCCTCCAGCTCCTCAATCTGTTTGTATTCACCTCAGAGATGTTATGAAGCACTGATGTGAAAYTAACTGTCCCTTTTGGGTCTGTTTKCATTGCAGGATCTGGGATTATGWCTTCTTCACACCCCATYTCAGCCAGCACTCCYGAGGGAAGCAGCTATGGTGCTATTGGTACAGTATTTTCCAGAACTGGGGCACRGAGAGGTTTCTGCCTGGGGTTGGGGAAGGCACTTGTAGGGTGATGTAATTTAAGCTGCAAGGTACTTTAGGAGCATCTTGCAACTATTTAAAACAAAAAAAACAACCAACCAAATTGAAGGTTGTGAGGGTCAGATTGCACTTTAGGGAAAATTATCTACGTAATAAAATTTGCAAATCTGAAGGAGATGCCAGTAGAGACTGCCATGGGAAATGTTAGACAAAGCCACAGTCACCTGAGAATGGTGRGTGACAGTGCTGCTTCAGACAGGACATTTTAGTGACTGACAGAGGTCAGGCAAGCTTCTAGGAGCCTGTTATTAGCTCACAGCCTGCCTTTAAACCAAAGCATGCCTTTGCCTGGGAGGCTGAAGGGTTGTGTGCCATAAAGCAAGACAGAATCAAAGTTTCTTACCTCCAGGGGTTTCACTGGGAAGAAATGATATTATACTGTCAGCAGGTGAATCATGCCCTGGCAGCAGAGGAGAAAAAAAACTTCCTGAGGCCTTAATGACCACTTTACCCCTCTTTTGCCTGTGTCCAAAGAAATCTTTTAAAAACATTTGGGAAATGAGGAAGAAAACTATGTTGTGTTGATACGAGCAATGAGCTGGGAGTTGCCCAGCCTGTAGGCAGTGTGACCAATACTGGGGATGCAATGGGAGCAAAGCTCTGCCTGCTTTGAAAAATCTACTTTCTTCTTCTTTCTCTTTTGTTCTACATTATTTTTAGAAAAGCTTAGATACATATATATAAAGCTTACATAAAATCTGAAGGTTAACTAGGTGAGCCTGTTTTTGACCCCTAATAGTCTGCTTCTTTCTCTAGATCTTTTYGTCTTGTCTCAGAATTCCAGGTTTCAGAGCCCAGGCTAGTAGAGAGCAGAAAATGTTAAGAGATGAAAAGTAATAAAATAAAATCAGAGTAAAAACTAAAATGCTGCAGAGAGGGGGAGATTAATGGTTCTTCGAATTGCTCTTAGCTGATAACCTGATACTTTTAGCAAGGTTTGGGATCACTTTTTCCCTGAACTGGCTGTATCAACTTATCAAAGCATCTGGGACAGCTTTATTCTTGCTGTGCACAGCGGGATTTAGCCTTTACCATGCTTTCTTTTTATCCCTGCTGTGGTCCAGATGAGTCCAGCTCCAGTGGTGGACATCAGCTGGCATCCCCTGAGCGCCGTGCCCCGCCTGGGTCTGACACAGACAGCTCCGTGGAGGAGGAGAGTGACTTTGACACCATGCCTGAAATTGAGAGTGATAAAAACATMATCCGCACTAAGGTATGCCTGGTGTTGAGCTGGGCCATGACCAGAACTGGTCACTTCAGTGGAATCTCAAAAATCCCCTTCATTCAGGGTGGGTTTAACATAATAAAGCCAAATGTGTTGCTTCAGTTGTGCTGAATGTGCTGCTGAAATCAGGAATTTAATATGGAAAATCAAGATGTGTTGGGGACTATCGAGCCAGAGAGTGTCCAAGGAAGTGCAAAGATAGGGAGAAAATAATCTGCAACAGTAGGTGGCTGTTTGGTACAAGTAGAGTGGCTGCAGTGGATGTACAGAAGGGCTTTAAGCCAGCAGCTCTCAAACCACCTCCTTTTGTCATTCTGCACTGCTCTGTGTGGTTGGAGCCATTCTGGGAGSTCAGAGGATTTTGCAGAACTCATTCCCATAGAATCAAGGGACACAGTGAGCTCACTGTGTAAAACCTGTCCAAAAAGCACCAAGCTGCAAATACATCAAGATCATCTACTGGCTACTGTGATTTTCATTGGTTATTTTCTGTTTTCTCCACTTTCCTCCACCTTCTGATCCTTTAGGTGTTCCTCTATCTATCAGACTTGTCCAGGAAGGACCGAAGGATTGTCAGCAAGAAATACAAAATCTATTTCTGGTAAGGAGAAGGCAAATTGGTAAGGCCCAAGCTGTGGACCCAGAGTTTTTGGTTGTAGAGTCTATTCACATGCCCTTCTTCTGAACCATCCTGTTACCCATTTTGACCCTGCTCCAACCACAAACTGCAAACCCCACATACCTCAAGTAAGGATATTTGTGGACCAGTGCACCCATGATCTTGGCAATGGATTCTGTTTTGCATCATTGCTTTTAAGCGTGGTAACAACCAGTGTACTGGAACAWAGTGGGAAGTGGGAGAAACTGGCACTCAAACACATGAGCTTGTGGTCAACATCCTGATTTTTSCTGTGCCCTTAGCATTTGCCTCCTGTTTGCATGAGGAGTATTGCTCTGCTTCAGGAGATCATGAGCCCAGAGCACTGAGGTGTTCATATTCCCCCACAAGCACCGTGGGGCTCTGCTCTGAATGTGCACCCCTGTTTTTTTGGGTTTTTTTTGTGTGTGTAACTGCTGCTGTCTCCTCTCTGCAGGAACATCATCACCATTGCWGTGTTTTATGCCCTGCCAGTCATCCAGCTCGTCATCACTTACCAGACGGTGCGTTTGGCTCCATGGCTGTCCCTTCTTGCCTTTAAAMTTRCTCTGTGGTTGTGTTGTGTAAGGATGACACAACAGTGAACCTGGGATCACCCAGGATTTCTGCTCTGTGTGAGTTCTGAACAGTTCACCTTAGCTGCTCTCTCTGCACTGTTGATATTACAGTGAGCTTGGCTCACTGGGTTTGCAATTCTGCTGTTTTTTGCTTGGGAAGTGAGAGTGCTGTTTTCCTRCCTAACTGGTATCTCATTTGGGTCATGTTTCATTTTAGAGACAGGAGGAATTTGATGTTATCTCTAAGAAACAGCTAAAAGCAGGTAGTGTTTGCTGTGATATGAGTGATTTCTCCTCCCTCCCTTCTCCCAGCTCTTGCTATCCTGCTGTTCTGCAGATATCTGCAAACAGCTCTATTAGTGGGGGGGTTGAAAGCACACAAYGTTTCCTCTGAAGACTGTTATCAGGTTTGTGGCCCATGACAACATCTTGTCTCAACTTAAAAGTTTTGCTTGAGGCTGTGTCCTGGGACACTTTGTGTTTGTGCAGTGTTTGCATGAGGCAAACCCCCCAGARCAGGGAGGATTTGCTCATGCCAGGTGTCCCACCTGCTCTCTGTCCAGGTAGTGAATGTGACGGGCAATCAGGACATCTGCTACTACAACTTCYTGTGTGCTCATCCCCTTGGGGTGCTGAGGTGAGTGAGCCCTTTCATCACTGCATTATTGTCAGGATTTTATCCTTGCCAGGAGCACAGGAGCTGTGTTGAGAAGACCACTGGGAGGGAGTTCAGGGCTCTGATTTTCCTGTTTTGCTCAGCAGTGGTTCTCTGTCACAGAGAGGCATTTGTGGCACATGGGGCACCCCTTGCAAATCATTGGCACAGCAATGGGGTGCTCCCGTGCTCTGTTGGGAGCAGCAGCTCTGCAAARAAGTTCAGATCAGTCCTTTCAGTGTAGCATTTCTCTAAATTAATGTGGGAGTGTGAAGAAAGCCCAAAAAATTTGCAGAAGTGTTAAATTCACTGGGATAGGTAAACTTCTCAACCTAAAATTGTCATCCAGAGCATAAAGGTGGCAGTTTGGCAGCTGCTGAGGTGGGGGATGGTGGAGGGGAGCAAAATTCAGCTTACCACAACCCAGGATTCAGCTTCCTGCTGCTGTGCTGCCTCTGCCTTAAATTTTCTTCTTTCCTGCAGTGCCTTCAACAACATCCTCAGCAACGTGGGCCACATGATGCTGGGCTTTCTGTTCCTCCTCATTGTGTTGCGCAGGGACATCCTCCACCGTCGGGCCATGGAGATGAAAGATATCTACACCCTGGTAGGAAACATGATGGGCTGGGGCTGCTTGGAGGGAGGCAGGATGGAGTCAACTCAAAACCCAGAGTGATACACTCTTGGATTTCCTTGTCTTTCCTTCCTTGCTGGAGGGTTGAATCTTCCTTTTTTCCCCTGTGCAGAAGGGTCCAGGTGGGACATTTCTGTTCCTGCACACCCCAGCACTTTACTGCTCACAGTGTGTCCATGCTGCTGTGGTGACCCAGCTTGTCTGTGAAGACAAGGAGATTAATAGAGGAAGGACTCCTTTATTAATGAGGCTTTTCCTTTTGCTGTACTTGCTGTGGAGGAKCTGGGACAGCAGCAGTGTCCCAAGATGCTTCTGTTTATAGTGAAGTTTGATTTGTCTTACGGAAGAGCTGTCTATGATACCCCAGAGGAATTTGGCTGCCTCTGTCTCTGAAGCAGAGCTGCTTGTAGCCACAGCTTTTGTAATCTCTTGTGGGAGAGGGTGGAGAAATCTCCAGCCCGGTGGGCCGAAGTGCTGGTGATTTCTGGAGACAGACAGCTCTGTTTTCAWGGGTTTGGTAGCAAGTAAAGGCATTAGCAGTTGTAAGGGTCGGCTCCTTGTGGTTTTCAGGGGAGATCTTGGCCAAATTGTGATGGAAATGATGRGCTCTGCTCCTCTGGTGCTTCTAACACCCTACTGACTGCAAGAGCAATTCTGGGTTCCCAGTCCTCTCTCATTTTGGGCAGGATGTAGCATGGCATGARGTACAGGACAGAGATTTTCAGTCTCATGATGTCAGTACCAAGACACTGAGATCTTCAGATGAGAACTTTCAGTGTGATTAGCTAGGTTTGCTGCCTGTGGATTCACCTGCCCATGCCATGTGTCCAAATCCAAAGCCCATGGTTGCACGCAGGATACTGTGCTGCACTGGTGACTGGAGCTCTTGTGTAGGAATTTTGAGGGGTGAAGTGAAGGAGAATGGAATCTCACTTGTCAGAGGACAGTGAGGGTATTCATTGTACAGCTCTGCTCTCTTSCAGGACTATGGGATCCCAAAGCATTTTGGTCTCTTTTACGCTATGGGCATCGCTCTGATGATGGAAGGGGTGCTCAGTGCCTGTTACCATGTCTGCCCTAATTACTCCAATTTCCAGTTTGGTAAGCTCAGTTTCCTTTCTCCTTTTGAGCTGGAGCTAGGAATTTGTCATGCTCCGTCTCCTGCTGAATTGCTTATGTATCCCATTTCTCTACCCTTGCAAGTGTCCCTGGAGCCTGCCTGTTTCAGAGCTCAGTCATGAGGTTGTGCTGCATTGTGGGCACTTATTTTCTGATCCCCTTTAGTTTTTGCTGCCCCAAAGCAAGGAAGATGTGCTGCAAGGTGGCAAAGCACRAAGTGGTGCAGCAGCAGGGCCTGGCAGGAGCAGATCCCTGATTTTTGTGTGCCCTTGGAGCAGCTTTCTGGGCTCACTGGCAGTATTTGTTTGCTCTGTTTCTGTTGTTTCCCTCCACAGACACCTCCTTCATGTACATGATCGCAGGACTCTGCATGCTCAAGCTCTACCAGACCCGRCACCCAGACATCAACGCCAGCGCCTACTCTGCCTACGC